>NC_090748.1:20676419-20781419 GCF_036898095.1 Palaemon carinicauda | reverse complement strand
CCGCTGTAGGGAGTTCCTTGGTGAACCCTTCAATGCACTGGTTCTCTCTGCAGTTGTCCTGCTGGTCGTTGGCACCATTAGGTTGAGGTAGCGAGTTACTGAGCTGGGCTAATCGAGCGTCTATTTCCCGCTTCTTTAATTCATACGCTCTCGCTCTTTCTCTCGCATACTGCATCCTTTCTTGCTCCGTTCTTCTCCGGGCATTGGCTTCATCCGTGAGTTCCCGCACATACCTTCGCAAGGCCTCCCCCTCATAGCCTTGTCGTTCTGCTAAATCCACAAATGCACTGATCTCAGCAGCAGTCATTTTGCTAACTTCTTGTGGAGACAGCGACAAGGACAAACTCAACAGCACAAGGTACGATGTTGACAGTGCAAGAAATTACACGGAGGGGAAAGACGCTCTAGCCTTACGCAAGAGTCTCATGGAAGGAAGGATGAAGACGGAGCTGGGCAAAATGCACAATGGCTGTAAAAATGCGTCTCAAGAAAGAACTATCACCGAGTAGCGAGCCTTGCACGTAATTGAACAGGAGCCTAACTCGAAAACCAGGGTCACGACATTAGGTGAGCTTAGGCTGTCCGGTTGTAATGCGTCCAAACAAGTAACGATATATTTGACAACTGTGCTACACAATAAAAATTGGAATCACAACTATAGGTGACCCTCTATGCTAGACAAAATAAACTGAAATCACAACTATACAGTAAGTGACCCTCTAGGCTAGTCAGGAAAAAAAATGAGATCACAACTATGGGTGACACTATGCTGGACGAAATAAAACGGAATCACAACTATGGGTGAACCTTTATACTAGTCAATAAAGAAATGGAATCACCACAATGGGTGAATCTCTATGCTAGTACAAAAAAATGAAATCACAACAGTGGGTGAACCTCTATGCTAGTCTTTAAAAAATTGGAATCACAACAATGGGTGAATCTCTATGCTAGTCATAAAAAAACGGAATCACAACAATGGGTGACTCTCTATGCTAGTCTTTAAAACAATGGAATCACAACAATGGGTGAATCTCTATGCTAGTCATATAAAAATGGAATCACAACAATGGGTGAACTTCCTATGCTAGACTTAAGGAAAAAATGGAATCTCCACGATGTGTGACCTTCCCATGCTAGACTTAAGGAAAAAATATGGAATCTCCACGATGTTTGACCCTCCCTTGCTAGTCTTAAGGAAAAAAAAAATGGAATCTTCACGATGTGTGACCCTCCTATGCTAGTCTTAAGGAAAAAAAATGGAATCTTCACGATGTGTGACCCTCCTATGCTAGTCTTAAGGAAAAAAAATGGAATCTTCACGATGTGTGACCCTCCTATGCTAGTCTTAAGGAAAAAAATGGAATCTTCACGATGTGTGACCCTCCTATGCTAGTCTTAAGGAAAAAAAATGGAATCTCCACGATGTGTAACCCTCCCTTGCTAGTCTTAAGGAAAAAAAATGGAATCTCCACGATGTGTGACCCTCCCTTGCTAGTCTTAAGGAAAAAAATGGAATCTCCACGATGTGTGTCCCTCCCTTGCTAGTCTTCAGGAAAAAAAATGGAATCTTCACGATGTGTGACCCTCCCTTGCTAGTCTTAAGGAAAAAAAATGGAATCTCCACGATGTGTGACCCTCCCTTGCTAGTCTTAAGGAAAAAAAATGGAATCTTCACGATGTGTGACCCTCCTATGCTAGTCTTAAGGAAAAAAAAAATGGAATCCTCACGATGTGTGACCCTCCTATGCTAGTCTTAAGGAAAAAAAAATGGAATCTCCACGATGTGTGACCCTCCCTTGCTAGTCTTAAGGGAAAAAAATGGAATCTCCACGATGTGTGACCCTCCTATGCTAGTCTTAAGGAAAAAAATGGAATCTCCACGATGTGTGACCCTCCTATGCTAGTCTTAAGGAAAAAAAATGGAATCTCCACGATGTGTGACCCTCCTATGCTAGTCTTAAGGAAAAAAATGGAATCTCCACGATGTGTGACCCTCCTATGCTAGTCTTAAGGAAAAAAATGGAATCTCCACGATGTGTGACCCTCCTATGCTAGTCTTAAGGAAAAAAATGGAATCTCCACGATGTGTGACCCTCCTATGCTAGTCTTAAGGAAAAAAATGGAATCTTCACGATGTGTGACCCTCCTATGCTAGTCTTAAGGAAAAAAAATGGAATCTCCACGATGTGTGACCCTCCCTTGCTAGTCTTAAGGAAAAAAAATGGAATCTCCACGATGTGTGACCCTCCCTTGCTAGTCTTAAGGAAAAAAAATGGAATCTCCACGATGTGTGACCCTCCCTTGCTAGTCTTAAGGGAAAAAAATGGATTTGTAAAAATGTGTGGGTGCGTTCTTGCAACACCACCACTTGCAACTCTGTGACTTTAAAGCAAGTTTGTATTTATACTTAAAGTATAACAAATTAAAATAAAACAGACAATGTCACTGAGATTGCTTAATGCTTCGTTAAAACATCAGCCCCTTCACATACTTTCCCTTTAGAAGAAAAATGAATTTAATAAATTACACTCCCAAATATTTTATCTTAATGATCCTATACCCTGACCGAAAAAAATTTAAATTAAATGTGACATCATAAGTCCTTTATCTTTAGGTTAACCATATTACACAGTCTAACGAAAATTATCCCCTTCAAAAAAATGTACATAAAGATAATATCCCACGAGAAAGTAATAAAAAGAAATTACATACCCTTACTTGTCAAACGGAAAAATTGAAAAAATGAATGCCACGTGCGCTTACCGTTACCAACACGGGAATTAAGCCTCACTGGAATTTAACACGTGGTTTAGTGTACCACGGATTCTCCTAAATTTTCGTAAATTTCACTTCACTTAGTTTTAACACAAAATTAAACATTCACTCTGCACAATATATAAATGAAAAAAAATATCCACATTGATAATAAACACTCAGAAAAAAACAGAACACAAATTCATCTCACGCGGTTGGCTATCCCGCTACACAATAGGACTAGACTTCTCCCACGTGGGTTTAAAAACAAAAAGGTTCGCGGCGCGAACACACACACTAATAAACACAAAACTTTAACAATGAGAATAGAAGGCTTTTGCTGTGTTCTTCCACGGTTCCAACTCCAGTGATAATATAATTTACTTGAAATGAAATTGAGGTTCGTCAAGTCGCTAAAGACAGAAAAAGGGGGGAATTTGACTTGGATAAAATTAATTTTAAATTACTGTCTTAGCGAATCCTGGCATTTGGTCGCCAATATGTTACGGGCCACTGGTTCGAGTCCGGCCTTGCTTAAGGGACTCAAGGGCCATAACAAAACAAATAACAATGGTAGGTCGCCAGTCAGCAATGATACAAGGAATACTGACAAAAATATGTATTTACAATAACAATTAAATAAAAATTAATAAAAGAAAGGGGAGCACAACAGGTAACTATTTTAATTTAAGCCACGAGGAGCTTCGGGTGGAGTTTGGTTGGCCGTGGATGAAACTCCAGCACAGCAATCAACGTTCCCTGGAAGGGGAAATAAATTGAATTATTAACAGCACACTTACTTCTACCGGCTGGGAACACGATGAGGTCGTGTGGTTAAAACTTTTAAGCAAATTAAATGAAAATGCAAAGCTAGGGATTTAAACGTTACACATGGGAATCAACACTGTCACAGGGTGAGTTAATTAAAACTAGGACTAAACAGCACACGTGGTCTGGGTATAAGGGATAGGATACAAGGTTCAGTGGGTAGGATTTCTTTAGAGGATAAGGAAAATGGGATGTGATAAGGAAAGGAGGGAGGTTGGGTAAGGATATTGAGAATCTCAAAATCAGACACCTTACCTTTAGTAAAAAGGACTCTGATTTCCTTCCCTTGTGGAAAGAAGTAGACAGAGGTCCTGCCTCCCTGATGTCTTGAGGGTGAAGAGCGATGTTGTTTCCCTCAAGGAGGTGGTGAAGAAGAGGAGATGTTCTCCTTATGGATGCTGACTCACGAAGAAAAATCCCCAGTTTTCCCTGGGTAGATCAACCCCACTTGACCCCCAATTGGGGGGGGGGGTAGGGGGGATTGGCCTGACCGCTGTCCTATTGGTCAGGCTTGATCTCGTGTCCCCACATCCTTCACAGCTCGCTTCCCTTGTCCTGGGACCTCGATGTTCTCACGTGACTTGTAGAAGGTAGCTGAAATTGAGATCTCAGGGGGAGTAGACTGGTATAGGATGGTGGGAGGGGGGGGTGAGACTCTGGGTAGGGTCCCAAAACTCGTGGCATTTCGACCCATGCTGGCGGGGTCTTTTGTTATTGGAAAAAAGGTGGCGTAATGACCGCCATTACTAACAATATATATATATATATATATATATATATATATATATATATATATATATATATATATTCAAATAAGCCATATGTTTTAATACATTGATGTCTGGATTCTCTTACCAACCTCGGGATCAGAGTCCCAAGGCAAAGCCACTCAAAGACAATAGCAACTGACCGGCCGGGAATCGAACTCTGGTCCAGGATAATTGTATGACAGTGACCATACCATTTCTTAGTGGCTAAAAGGTACGGTCACTGTCATGCTAGTACCTTGGACCAGGGTTCGATTCCTGCCCGGTTAGATGCTATTGCCTTTGGGTGGTTTCACCTTGGAACTCTGATCCCGAGGTCGCTAAGAGAATCTAGACATTAATGTATTAAAATAAATGGCATATTTGATTATGGAATAATACGTCTAAATATCCAAAATTTATCATATCTATCTGTATATATAAATATATATATATATATATATATATATATATATATATATATATATATATAAATATATATATATATATATATATATATATATATATATATATATATATATATATATATATACATTAATGTATGTATATGCAAAATAATCAAAGGAAAAAGAAATTCAGAGTACAAGATTAAGACCTGACTAGTTTCATAATTCTTCTTCAGAGGACTAATTTATTGAGCAAGGTCTACTTACATTTTATTGGGTGAGTAAGCGTACGAGCATACTGTACATACAGATTTTCACTAAGCAATAATACACTCCCTAAACAAGCTACCTGCCCTATATTTTCAGGTGTTTGTGGAAGGATTCCAAACCTCATTAGCCAGGTGTCAGGAAGAGTTATTTCGGATGGAAGGTAAATATCTAGCCTACCGATACAATTTCTTTATTTGCATAAAGGTTAACCTTATTCGAATGAACACATTAGTAAAACATTAGAATAACAGTATCAAAAGATAAACTTTTCACTTATCAATAGACGCATTAATTTAGCAATTTAAAGGAAATTGATAATTTCTAACAAAAATTATATTGAAATACAGAGAGAGAGAGAGAGAGAGAGAGAGAGAGAGAGAGAGAGAGAGAGAGAGAGAGAGAGAGAGAGAGAGAGAGAGAGAGAGAGACTGTGTAGGGAAATACATTTTTTTTATCCTCAAAAATTTTCTAAGACTTTTTTAGAGGCATTTATTGTTTGAATTTCAAGATATTTAAGTGATAGAAGGGCATAACTAAAATTCAGCATGTTGGACCAAATTTATCCGATTTGAATTAATGAAGCTTCCAGTAGCCTCAGGAAAATTTTAGGGACTCCAACCTTGCCTCGATGAACAAGTGGGATTAATGAAGCTTCAAGTTGCCTCAGAAATATTTCAGGGGCTCAAATCTTGTCTCGATAAACAAATGGGATTGATGAAGCTTGCAGTAGCCTCAGGAAAATTTTAGGAACTTCAACCTTGCCTTGATAAACAAATAGGATTGATGAAGCTTCCAATAGCCTCAAGAAAATTTTTAGACTCCAACCTTCCGTCGATAAGCAAATGGGATTAATAAAGCTTCCAGTAGCCTCAGGAAAATTTTAGAGACATCAACCTTGCCTCGATAAATAAATGGGATTGATGAAGCTTCCAGTAGCTTCAGGAAAATTTTAGGGATCCAATCTTACCACGATAAACCAATAGGATTTATGAAGTATCCAGTAGCCTCAGGAAAATCTTAGGGACTCCAACATTGCCCCGATGAACAAATGGTATTGAAGAAGCTTCCAATAGCCTCAGAAAAATTTTAGGGACTCCAACCTTGCCTCGATAAACAAATGGAATTGATGAAGCTTCCAGTAGCCTCAGGAAAATTTTATGGACTCCAACCTTGCCTAAATAAACAAATGGGAGTCATGAAGCTTCCAGTAGCCTCAGGAAAATTTTAATGATTACAACCTTGCCTCGATAAACAAAAGGTATTGATGAAGCTTCCAATAGCCTCAGGAAAATTTTAAGGACTCCAATCTTGCCTCGATTAACCAATGGGATTTATAAAGCATCCAGTAGCCTCAGGAAAATCTTAGGGACTCCAACCTTGCCTCGATGAACAAATGGGATTAAAGAAGCTTCCAATAGCCTCAGAATAATTTTAGGGACTCCAACGTTGCCTCGATAAACAAATGGGATCTATGAAGCATCTAGTAGACTCAGGAACATTTTATGGACTCCAATCTTGCATCGATGAACAAATGAGATTTATGAGGCATCCAGTAGCCTCAGGAAAATTTTAGGGACTCCAACCTTGCCTCGATAAACAAATTGGATTTATGAAGCATGCAGTAGCCTCAGGAAACTTTTAGGGACTCAAACCTTGCCTCAATAAACAAATGGGATTAATGAAGTTTCCAGTAATCTCAGGAAAATTTTAGGGACTCCATCTTTGCAACGATGAACAAATAGGATTAATAAAGATTCGAATAGCCTCAGGAAAATTTTAGAGACTCCAACCTTGCCACGATAAACAAATGGAATTGATAAGGCTTCCTGTACCCTCTGGAAAATTTTAGGAACTCTAACCTGGCCTAGATAAACAAATGAGGTTTATGAGACTTCTAGTAGCCTCAGGAAAATTCTAGTAACTGCGACCTTGCCTCGATAAACAAATGAGATAGATAAAGCTTCAAGTTGCCTTAGGAAAATATTAAGGACTCTAACCTTGCTTAAATAATCGAATGGGATCAAGATAGCTTCTGGCATCCTCAGGAAAATATTAGGGACTCCAATGTTGCTACGATAAACAAATGGTATTGATGAAGCTTCCAGTAGCCTCAGTGAAATATTAGGGACTCCAACCTTGCCTCGATAACCAAAAGGGATTGATGAAGCTCCCAGCAGCCTAGGAAAATTCTTAGGGACTCCAACCTTACCTCCATGAACAAATGTGATTGATGAAACTTCCGGCAGCCTCAGGAAAATGTTAGGACTCCAAACTTGCCACAATAAACAAATGGGATTGATAAAGCCTTCAGCAGCCTCAGGAACATTTTAGGGACTAAAAACTTGCCTCGATAAAAAAAATGGAATTGATAAAGCTTCAAGTAGCCTCAGGACGCTTTTAGGGACTCCAACCTTGCCTCGTTAAACAAATGGGATTAATGAGGCTTCTATCAGTCTCAGAAAGATTTTAGGGACTCCAACCTTGCTTCCATATACAAATGGGATTAACGAACTTCCAGTAGCCTCAGGAAAATTTTGGGACTCTAACCTTACTTACATATACAAATGGGATTAATGAAGCTTCCACCAATCTCAGGAAACTTTTAAGGAATCCAAACTTGCTTCGATATACAAATGAGATCAATGAAGCTTCCAGCAGTCTCAGGAATACTTTAGAAAATCCAACCTTGCTTAGATATACAAATTGGATTAATGAATCTTCCAGCCTTCTCAGGAAACATTTAGAGATTACAACCTTGCTTCGATATACAAATTGGGTTAATGAAACTTCTAGTAGTCTCAGGAACGTATTTGGGACTCCTTCCTGGCTTTCATATATAAATGGGATTAATGAAGATTCCAGCAGACTCAGGAAACTCTTGGTGACTCCAACCTTGCTGTGATATACAAATTGGATTAACGAAGCTTTCAGTAGCTTCAGGAATATATGAGGGCCTACAAACTTGCTTCCATACACATATGATGTTAATGTAGCTTCCCTAGTCTCAGGAATATTTTAGGGACTCCAACCTTGCTTTGATATACAAATAGAAATAATGAAGCTTTCAGCAGTCCCAGGTAACTTTTAGGAACTCCAACCTTCCTTCGATATACAAATGTGATTAATGATGCTTTCACCAATCCGAGTAAGCTTTTAGTTACTCCATCCTTGCTGTGATAAAGAAATGGGATTAGTGAAGCTTCCAGTAGTGTCAGGAAGGTTTTAGAGACTCCAACCTTGCTTCCATATACAAAAGGGATTGATGAAGCTTCCAGCAGTCTCAGGAAAAATGTTAGGGACTCTTACCTTGTTTCGATATGCAGATTGGATCTTATGAAGCTTCCAGCAGTCTCAGGAAAATTTTAGGGACTCCAACCTTTCTTCCATATACACATGGGATTAATGAAGTGTCTAGCAGTCTCAGGAAAACTTTATGGACTCCAACCTTGCTTCGATATACAAATGAGATTAATGAAGTTTCTAGCAGTCTCAGGAAAATTTTGGGGACTCCAACCTCTCTTCCATATACACATGGGATTAATGAAGTGTCTAGCAGTCTCAGGAAAACTTTAAGGACTCCAATCTTGCTTCGATATACAAATGGGAATAATAAAGCTTCCAGCAGTCTCAGGAAAATTTTCACGGATCCCAACCTTGCTTTGATATACAAATGTGATTAATTAAACTTCCAGCAGTCCCAGGATAATTTTATGAACTCCAACCTTGCTTCCATGTAAAAATGGGATTAATGAAGCTTCCAACAGTCTCAGAAAAATTGTAAGAACTTTAAACCTGCTTCGATATACAAATGGGATTGGTGAAGCTTTAGACAGTGTCAGGAAAATTTTAGGGTCTTCAACCTATTTTCAATATACAAATATGATTAATGAAGCTTCCAGCAGTCTCAGGAAAATTTTTCGGGACTCCAACCTAGCTGCTATATAAAAACGCTGTTAATAAAGCTTTCAGCAGTCTCAGGAAAATTTTAGGGACTCCAACCTTGCTTCGATATACACATGAAATTAATGAATCTTTCAGCAGTCTCATGAAAATTTTAGGAACTCTAGCTGTGATTCGATATACAAGAAGTATTAATGAAGGTTCCAGCAGTTTCAGGAAAATTTTAGAGACTCCAACCTTGCTTCGATATACACATGGCATTAATGAAGCTTCCAGCAGTCTCAATAACAGTTTAGGAACTCCAGCCCTGCTTTGATATACAAATGGGATTAATGAAGCTTCTAGCAGTCTCAGGGAAATTTTATGGACTCCAACCTTGCTTCAATATTCAAAAGGGATTATTGAAGCTTCCAGCAGTTTCGGGAAACATTTAGACTCGAGTGTTGCTTCGATATGCATGCACAGGTTGAAAAAAATTAATGATACTTGTCGAGGAAAAATGTTTACCATAACTGTATACGAGAAAAACATCGGGTTTCACTATTTTTTATATATATATTTTGCTAGGCAGATGATACAAGAAATTAGGTAGTAACATTATTTATACATTACATTCATAAAAGAGACAAGAGACAAAATATGGAAAATACATATTACGGCACTTTTCAAAGAGTAAATTTTCAGACAACTCTTGTGTATAAAATCTTTTCCTACATTACTTGTTCGTGTTGCTAATCGCATTCTTTTATAAATAGGTCAATAATGTCACTGACTTTCTTTTTATGCAGAATATAAAAAGGATATATTCATAACTCATTGTGAATCAGGTATTTCTGAGCTTTATATCTATAGAAATATGTCACTCGAGATCAAGATTAACATAAACTTGAAGGAAAGAAAAAGATTGTTCTTTTAGAATATATAAAATCTCAGTAAAGAATAATCAAATCCTTGATAGAAGAAGAAATGAAACATACCGAACAGAGACATGAAAAATCTGTCAATATTCTTTCAGGAATGCGTGAAGCGGTCGATCGTCGGATGCCAGGTGATACCACCTGGATTGACGGAACGTCAGTCTTGGTTCCAGAATTGAATTGATCTTATCCCAGAACATCAACAGCGGTCTCAGATGATTGCCTTTAGGTACAATCATTGCAAGTCTTGAAATCAACGTTGTACATCAGAATATCAATTGTGAGATTTTATTATTTCTTAATAGATATGAAAACAACACTTAGATAGAATGAAACTTTTTTTAAACACATACGTTGAGGGTCATAAACGTTTATGGCAATATTCCACTTGCAAGATCTACAAAAGTCTGATGTGTGTTATGCAAAGAAATGAAATGACTTGATTGTGTATTTTGTTGTAATGTCAGAAACTGTCCCAAAGGATTTCGTGTGATGTTCTTGATGCCAACTTCCAGAGTCTTCGCTCACTGTTATTCCTTTTGCTTTTTCTAAGGTTGTAATATATTCTATAATTTCTCAAATGATTGGATAGCTTATTTTACATGGCGTCTCTTGAATCATGGGGCTTAATCCAATTTACTTTACTTAATTCAATTTTTGAGATACACATAAATCCCTTTAAGATTACATGTTAAACTGAGTAGACATCTAAAGTGAAAAAAGGAAACCGAAGATTGTGGACGGTGTTTTTTTTTTTTTTTTTTTTTTTTTTTTAAGTTTATTAACATTTCGACTGCTTGTTAGTAATATTGATTGGTGAATTATCATTCGCAGAGTTTAGTGTTTTTATGCAATAATAATAAGCATTAGATTGTCCCTCTGGTATTTTCAAATTACTTTGAATACAAATATTCTCTCATATCCTAACGCTCTTTATTGAATTTCTTTATGGATTTATCATGATTGCTTTATTTTTCCGTGAGCTGCTGAAAATGGAACAAGATGGAAATTGATTATGTTCAAGAGTGGAATATGCTTGCAGTTGCTCTTCCATTGTTGGTGTAGGAAAATAGGAATGTTAGCATTACTTATCGAAGTAGCCTGAACGATAGTATTGCTGAAGTACCAGAGACTTCATCTAACCATCCAGAGAATTACAATAAAACTCAATAAAACATCGTGGGAAATTATTGAACATTCGTTGCTCAAGATCATTTTGGAATCTGTATTTTGCCTTATATGCCACTAACCCTTGGTATCGCAAAGTAGTCTGAATAGGCCCTACCTTCGTTTTAGACAATTATCACAAGATGAAACGTAGTAGAGAAGGAAAAACATTAATAATATAATCAATCGTAGTTCAGCGGATGAATCCAGAAACGCTAATCTAAAGGCCATAATGTAGAATGAATATAAATGTAAATGACCGCTTATGACATTATAGATTAAGTCAGTGTTTCACACAAAAATATGAAAAAGAAAAATTACTGAACTTTTTAAAGAATAAAGTTCCAGACAACAACTCTTTTCTTACTTTGCTCTTGTCCATTTTGTTCATCGTGTTCGTTTATAAACAGGCCGATAATGCCACTGACTCCTATGTATAGTATAATAAGGATGATATAATCCTACTTCACCGTAAACCTGGTTTTTCTTAACTTTATTTCCATAGAAATATGTCAATTGAGATTAACATTGCATTGCCTAGTATTAAAGATATGAAAAAATATAATTCATTCATATAAGTCCAAACATAAAACTGATTTACTTCATCGCCGGAGAATCCTTTACTTCATCAAATTGAAGAATCTTCCTTTTAAAGTATTGTTCAAAATTAGGATTAACAATATTCACTTATTGGTATTGGTAAAGTTTAAAGAAGATGTAAGTGGAGGAATTGACAATAACACCCCCTAGGGGATTCCTGCTAATATGGTAAAATATTTAACTGGAAATCGTACAGAGGACTAAAGAATGTTTACAAGTGAATTTGTGTCGGTACCTTATCGTGGCATTAAGGAGTGGTGATAAGAGAAAAGAATTTGAAAAGATGGCCCTGTTATATGTAAATTAAATTAATTTATTTCATGTTTTAGGACCTGTGAGAAAGGTTTATCAATACATATCAGATGTTAATGTTAAGATAAAAAGATTGTAATGAATTGTAAATGAAAGGTGTTGTTACTTTCTAGAACAAGAGTTACTTATAGATTCTCACAATGTCGAAGTCACCAGAAGTGCATATTGCGTGATTTAGTTTAGCCCTGAACTTTGTAGAAAACTGGTCCTGGGAGATATAAGAGGGCGAATTAGAGAGGAGAAACTTACATAGACCATTTCTGAATTAACATTGTTCTTGTGGAGATTCTTTTTTTTTTTTTTTGTGGCACCTTCTGTGACCCGCCATTCATATTTATTGATAACGCTACTAAAAAAAAAAAAAAAAAAAAAAAAAAAAAAACAGGATTCCCTAGGTACAGGGGTTTCCAACCCAGTGGTCATGACATCAATCGTGGTCCTCAAGCAATTTGCTTTGGGTTGTAATGACATGATAATAATGTAAAGGGGATTTGGCTGATATCAGTGGATTAAGAGGATTAGGTAGGTAGGCTTTTCAAAACCTCTCTTCATTCCGACTTGAGGTGATATATATATATACATCTAAAAAAGAAAGGATATAATGACCATACTCAAACTGAATTGTTTCCCTTCTTCACACCTTTTCTAACTCAATGATGCTGGGCCGGTCACTTGAACAGTACATTGCTGTCTATTTTCTTTCTTTTTCAGACCATTTTGTACCGAGGAAGTTTAATAAGAAGGATTATCTCTGTGGGAAGTATTTGTAGATCTGACAAATCTGTATTTTATACCTGGTCCCACCAATAGGTTTTCAGACATACTATATACAGTATATATGCCTGTCTCTGATCATTTGTGTCAGTTATGGAGTTTGCATCTGGCATGTCTGTGTCACAATGCTACCAGTATTTGTGAACTAACTTTAAATTTGTATTTGGAAAGTATGGAGCATTGGTATAATTAAGATTGTTGTATATTTGATTATTCAAGTTTATATCTGGTTTCTTTAATTTTGTGTGCGTTTAATAGAAAGTTTTTGATGATCTGAATTATCTATTAATTATGTTCAAGATAATGATATTCTTTTAATGTTGGTTACATTTTAACTGCAAATTAGAAACCTCAGTATAAAATTATATATGCTGAAAATATTGATGTTTACAAACCTAAGCTATGGTAAAATATACTTATATTTAAGAAAAAAAAATATAACATAAATGAGGTGTTGGTGAATTGTTAAAAGGCAGATCAATATGATAGTCTCAAATTCAGTGAAAATCAAATTGAAAACGAAAGAGAGAGGAGGGGAGAGAAATGTTAATGCCTATATTCATGTGAATGTGCAAGCATGTGCGTGTGTACGCACGACATGCAGACACATATTTATGTTTATAATTATATGTTTTCATATAATTTTCACTGCTATTATCATAGTTGTCCTTAGCAAGTCTTAATTTACTTATTCTCTCTCTCTCTCTCTCTCTCTCTCTCTCTCTCTCTCTCTCTCTCTCTCTCTCTCTCTCTCTCTCTCTCTCTCTTGTTTGATTTTACAATGGGATGTTACAAAAATGGCAATGGCAAAAATAAGAAAGCGAAAATATAAGGACAACTACATTAACTTGAGTTTTACTTGCATTGTCTCGCCAGGAAAAGAAAACCTTAATGTATGGTGTGCAGTGAAGTGCTCTCAGAAGAATCCATGAAGCAGGACAAGTTATGGCGTCTTTTCGAATCGAAACATTCAAAATTCAGTAATGAAAGGCCAAAGTTTTACAAAAAATAAGTCTGTGCATCTAAAAAAAGAAAAAAAGAAAAAAATCTCTTCTCAGCAGGAATGGAACTTTCCAAAGGCAAAGTAAATCTGCTTAAATGATGCCTTACATAGTATTTCTGAGAATTGCTAAAGGAAAAATCCGCATGTCATTGGTGAGGAATTAATTTTACCTTGTGCAAAAGACATCGTTCATCACGTGATTAGGGATAATATAGTCAAATCTTTGGAAAATATATCGCTTTCTAACTATACTGTACAGAGGAGAATTACAAATATATCAGCTTATATCCTTTCTCTAGTTATTTGTGAAATAAAGACATCTCCACACGATCTCTTCACATTACAAGTTGATGAATCATCAGATATAGATAATTTTCCCCAGTTATTAGTTTATTTACCATATATAAATAAAGGTGACATTAAGGATAAATTCTTTTTATTTGCGATCCATTATAAACAAAAACTAATGAACATATATATTTGAGGAAAATTTATAATTTCTTAAAGAACAAGGACTAAAGTGGAAAACTGTTGGCGATATATGTATTGTACTGATGGTGCACTTCTACGTTAGGCTGTAGATCTGGGTTTCAACAGATGGTAAAGGAAGTTTCTCCACAAGCTGTTGGAGTTCATTGCACGATACATCGCCAAGTATTAGTTTGAAAAACATTGCCAAAAGATTTAAAACAGCTATGCAATCTGTTGTTAAAGCTGATAACTTTAAAAAGTAAAATGCATTGAACATCCACTTGTTTGCTAAACTGTGCCAAGAAATTGACTCAAAACATAAAGTTCTTCGATTGTACCCTGATGTAAGGTGGCTGTCAAAAGGAAATTTATTGTAGAGATTTTTTAGTTGAATACTGAGGAGAGAAAATTCTTATCTCAGCAACAAATAACAGAACGTTGAAGTTTCTTTGAAGATATGGATAATTTGGCAAACACTGCATACTTAGTAGATTTCTTCACAATCTTGAATTTCCTTAATCTTTCAATTCAAGGAGAAAATTCCAGCATTCTTGATTTTG
Source organism: Palaemon carinicauda (assembly GCF_036898095.1). Classification (NCBI taxonomy): domain Eukaryota; kingdom Metazoa; phylum Arthropoda; class Malacostraca; order Decapoda; family Palaemonidae; genus Palaemon; species Palaemon carinicauda. Next base: position 20,766,707 of record NC_090748.1, on the reverse strand, counting down.
CAGAAAAAATAAATGCCTTCAAATTGGAAATAGCTCTTAGGTTTCAAGGATGAAGGAGAGAAATTTATATATGTTTCGCACATTAAATGCTCTTATTGAAGAAAATGAGACTGATGTTCCATTCAACAACAGTTTTCAAAGTTTACTGATCCAACATTCCGGAGACCTTAAAAGAGGAATTTAGCAAATATTTTCTAGTAAAGCCTCAGTTATCCCATACCTTACATAAAATAAACAGTTGATGTAAAAATTGAAAATATTCCTGAAAAATATCAAAGGGAATTTATTGCAACTAACAGTCACTTTGTCAGTTTAGGAAAAAGCAGTTACTTCAATAACAAAATTTGACTGAAGGCATGGTTAAAATTTGCATGATTTTTCCTTCGACATGTAAGTGTGAAGAGACCTTTTCCTCCTTACTTTAAGAAAAAGTAGAAGCTGAGAAGTAAACTCCATTCTAAAGATGAATTGTGTTGTGCTGTATCGAAAACAACACTGCAGACCGCGGATTGATAAATTGATGATGGAAAAACAGTTCCATCCATCACATTAAGAGCATTGTTTATTATCAAAATAAGGCTTGTTTTACTCTTATTAACAACATTCAATTATATACTTTGAATTAATTATATTAAATATAAATGCCTATTTTTGTTTTTGCTATTCAATAATAATATGGTTACTGCAGTCATGTTGCATTACTGATGTACAGCGTCATCATCATTATCGTCATCATCTCCTCCTACGCCTATTGATGCAAAGGGCCTCGGTTAGATTTCGTCAGTCGTCTCTATCTTGAGCTTTTAAATCAATATTTCCCCATTCATTATCTCCGACTTCACGCATCATAGTCCTCAGCCATGTAGGCCTGGGTCATCCAACTCGTGGATCCCAGTAAAGTTTGGTGAGCTAATCTCTCTTGGGAAGTACGAAAAGCATGACCAAACCATTTCCATCTACCCTCTCTTACAGTTTCATTTCTAATCCTGTCCTGCCATTTAGCTCCCAATATCCTCCTTAGAGCTTTGTTCTCAAATCTACAAAATCTGTTGGATAATGTTTCATAGTCATACCACGACTCGTGTCCGTACAGTAACACTGATCTCACTAAATTGATATATAGTCTGATTTTTATATGTAAGTTCCAGGGATTTTATTTCCAAATTTTGTTTAACCTAGCCATCGTCTGATTTGCTTTTTTTCAATCGTTCATTGAACTCTAATTCTAAAGATCCTGTATTGGAGACCATAGTTCCTAAATACCTAAATGATTCTACCTCATTAATCCTTTCTCCTTACAATGATATTTCATCTTCCATTGCCTAATCCTTTCTCATCACCTCTGTACAGTATACCCTAATCAATTATATTTTTATCTAAAGAAAAAATAATATAGCCTTGATATTTGAGTGGGATCGCCGAAAGTATGGTGAAGCTAAAATTGGGTCACCACTGGAAAAAGGTTGGGAACCACTGCCCTAGAAGATCGCATATCATCAGATGCTGAGTTCCGGATGATCGTCTTTTATATTTGAAATAGCTTTCTGGAAGATTTATCACTGAGCTTCGGAATTTCGTCGTTTCCTGTCGACATCCAAGTCTCACATCATTTAGACTTATAAATCACAGGCCTATGCTACGCTGTATTTGTGCATATTGTTATCAATAAGTGAACTTTGAGTAGGCTTATTTTATGAATCTTGTAAAATATAGTAAATATTTATACAGTTTTCATTGTGTTTGCTGGATATCTTTTTCTTTCGCCGTTATTGTTTTGCTATTTTTCATGATAAATCAACAATTAAGGGAATAATATATTAAATTAGATCTTACATAATCTATGTTCTATCATAACTCACCGTAACAGGGCCTTTTCCAAAACAAATGTGGTATATTTCCACTTTATTATAAGCAAGCGCTGATTATCTTCGACGCTGCCTTCAATGGATTTCAAGGTTTCTTTATGTAAGTTGAAGAAGAAAATTCTTCTTAGCAGGAATGGAACTTTCCAAAGGCAAAGTAAATCTGCTTAAATGATGCCTTACATAGTGTTTCTGAGAATTGCTAAAGGAAAACCCCGCATGTCATTGGTGTGGAATTTATTTAACTTGTGCAAAAGACATCGTTCATCACTTGATTAGAGATAAGACAGTTAAATCTTTTGAAAATATATCGCTTTCTAACTATACTATACAGAGGAGAATTACAAATGTCAGGTTATATCCTTTCTCAGGTTATTTATGAAATAAATACATCGCCACACGATCTCTTTACATTACAAGTTGATGAATCAACAGATCTACGTAATTTTCCCAAGTTATTTGTTTATTTGCCATATATAAATAATGGTGATATTAAGGATGATTTTTTTTTCTGTTTTGCTATCCATTATAAACAACAACTAAAGCACATAAATATGTGGGGAAAATAGGATAATTTCTTAAAGAACAAGGTCTAAAATGGAAAACTGTTGGTGGTATGTATTGTGCTGATGGGGCACCTTCTGTGTTAGGCTGTAGATCTGGGTTTCAACAGATGGTAAAGAAAGTTTTTCCACAAGCTGTTGGAGTTCATTGCACGATACATCGTCAAGTATTAGTTTGAAAAACATTGCCAAAAGATTTAAAACAGCTATGCAATCTGTTATTAAAGCTGATAACTTTGTAAGGGACAATCCAAAATCAAACCATTGTACTCTAGTCTTGGGTAGTGTCATAGCCTCTGTACCATGGTCTTCCACTGTCTTGGGTTACAATTCTCTTTCTTAAGGGTACACTCAGGCACACTATTCTATCTTATTTCTCTTCCTCTTGTTTTGTTATATCTTATTTAGTTTATATAGGAGAAATTTATTTTAATGTTACTGTTCTTAGAATATTCTATTTTTCCTTGTTTCCTTTCCTCACTGAGCTATTTTCCCTGTTGGAGCCCCTGGGCTTATAGCATCCTGCTTTTCCAACTAGGGTTGTAGCTTAGCAAATAATAATAATAATAATAATAATAATAATAATAATAATAATAATAATAATAATAATAATAATAATAATAATAATAAAATGCCTTGATCAACCTCTTGTTTGCAAAACTGTGCCAAGAAATTGTCTCGAAACATAAAGTTCTTCAATTGTACCCTGATGTAAGGTGGCTGTCAAAAGGAAATTTATTGCAGAGATTTTTTAGTTGAATACTGAGGAGAGAGAAATCTTATCTCAGCAACAAATAACAGAACGTTCAAGTTACTTTGATGATATGAAAAATTTGGCAAAAACTGCATACTCGGTAGATTTCTTTACAATCTTGAATTGCCTTTATATTTCAATTCAAGGAGAAAATTCCAGCATTCTTGATTTTGTTGAAAAAAATAAATGCCTTCCAAATGGAAATATTTCTTAGGTTTCAAGGATGAAAGAGAAAAATTTGTACACGTTTTTCACATTAAATGCACTTGTTGAAGAAAATGAGACTGATGTTCCATTCAACAACAGTTTTCAAAGTTTACTGATCCAACATTCCGGAGACCTTAAAAGAGGAATTTGTCATATATTTTCCAGTAAAGCCTGAGTTATCCCACACCTTACATAAAATAAACAATTTGATGTAAATATTGAAAATGTTCCATAAAATATCAAAGGGTATTTATTGAATTTTTTACAACTAACAGTAACTTTGATTCCCTTATGGCGAATCAGTTTTGGATAAAGCAGTTACTTCGATAACAAAATTTGGCTGAAGGTATGATTAAAATTTGCATGATTTTTCCTTCGACATGTAAGTGTGAAGAGACCTTTTCCTCCTTACTTTAAAAGTAGAAGCTGAGAAGTAAACTCCATACCTGAAGATGAATTGTGTTGTGCTGTATCGAAAACAACACTGCAGACCGCGGATTGATAAATTGATGATGGAAAAACAGTTCCATCCATCACATTAAGAGCATTGTTTATTATCAAAATAAGGCTTGTGTTACTCTTAGTAACGACATTCAATTATATACTTTGAATTAATCATATTATATATAAATACCTATTCTTGTTTTTGCTATTCAATAATAAGATAGTTATTTGCAGTTATGTTGCATTACTGATGTACAGCATCATCATCATCATCATCATTATATCCTCCTACGCCTATTGACGCAAAGGGCCTCAGTTACATTTTGTCAGTCGTCTCTATCTTGAGCTTTTAAATCAATATTTCCCCATTCATCATCTCCGACTTCACGCTTCATAGTTCTCAGCCATGTAGGCCTGGGTCCCAGTAAAAGTTTGGTGATCTAATCTCTCTTGGGAAGTAAGAATAGCATGATCAAACCATTTCCATCTACCCTTCATCATGATCTCATCCACATATGGCACTTGAGTAATCTCTCTTACAGTTTCATTTCTAATCCTGTCCTGCCATTTAACTCCCAATATCTTCCTTAGATCTTTGTTCTCAAATCTACAAAATCTATTGGATAATGTTTCATAGTCATACCACGAATTGTGTCCGTACAGTAACACCGATCTCACTAAACTGATATATCGTCTGATTTTTATATGTAAGTTCCAGCGATTTTATTTCCAAATTTTGTTTAACCTAGCCATCGTCTGATTTGCTTTTTTTCAATCGTTCATTGAACTCTAATTCTAAAGATCCTGTATTGGAGACCATAGTTCCTAAATACCTAAATGATTCTACCTCATTAATCCTTTCTCCTTACAATGATATTTCATCTTCCATTGCCTAATCCTTTCTCATCACCTCTGTACAGTATACCCTAATCAATTATATTTTTATCTAAAGAAAAAATAATATAGCCTTGATATTTGAGTGGGATCGCCGAAAGTATGGTGAAGCTAAAATTGGGTCACCACTGGAAAAAGGTTGGGAACCACTGCCCTAGAAGATCGCATATCATCAGATGCTGAGTTCCGGATGATCGTCTTTTATATTTGAAATTGCTTTCTGGAAGATTTATCACTGAGCTTCGGAATTTCGTCGTTTCCTGTCGACATCCAAGTCTCACATCATTTAGACTTATAAATCACAGGCCTATGCTACGCTGTATTTGTGCATATTGTTATCAATAAGTGAACTGTGAGTAGGCTTAGTTTATGAATCTTGTAAAATATAGTAAATATTTATACAGTTTTTATTGTCTTTGCTGGATATCTTTTTCTTTCGCCGTTATTGTTTTGCCATTTTCATGCTAAATCAACAATTAAGGGAATAAGATATTAAATTAGATCTTACACAATCCATGTTCTATCATAACTCACCGTAACAGGGCCGTTTCCAAAACAAATGTGGTACATTTCCACTATATTAAAAGCAAGCGCTGATTATCTTCGATACTGTCTTCAATGGATTTCAAGGTTTCTTTATGCAAGTTGAAGAAGAAAATTCAATTTTTTACCATAAAAAAATGTTCAATACGAGTCTGTGTCTACAAAAATACTGTAGACATGTCGTCTTCACTAGCTTATTCTATTCTATTTCAAGATATTTAAGGCTTTCTTTAGTGAGGGGCGACTCCTAAAAATCATTCTTTCCCTTATATATTTAGTTTTTTTCTATAACAAACTCATATTGTGATAGTAGCCAAAAATTAAACGAACATGGAAATTTACTGGTTCATATACTCATAAAGTGTGAAATCCTATTTTCGTCTCAGATCATTGATGCTTTTAAGCCTCGTAAACAAAAGAGTTTTATAAAGAGATAATCTTGGAAACAATATGATTCATGTATCATTGATATCATTTGTAGCAAAATCATAATGTAAAAGAGATAATAAAAAAAAAAACTCAGGTATAGAAATTATTCAATGACATGATCTACTTATACTAATCTGTGCACATTAGGCCTATACTATTAACAGATGATTTGTTTCCATATAAACGCAACTACGTTTAAACCTCTTATGTCGTTCAGTCTTTTGGGCTTCCGGGTTAATTTTAATTTTCCAGTGAAAGATCGTTTTGTTGTAAAGGCTAAATTTATTTCCCCAAAATCTGTTTATTCTCTATGTTGGTCTGCTTCTTTAGTCTCCATTTTCTCGACTAATGATCCAACATTGGCCTCTTCTCTCTCTCTCTCTCTCTCTCTCTCTCTCTCTCTCTCTCTCTCTCTCTCTCTCTCTCTCTCTCTCTCTCTCTCTCTCCCTCGAAACATACGTCAGACAATCTCCTCGTGAATTTATGCTTTGAATATCGGAAACTTCAGATATATCACGTTTCGCTGATTGCTTCTATATTAATACTGCCTTGCTTTGAAAATGTCCTCCTGTTTATGTTATCCTACTGTATTAACCTTCACTCCTTAAAGAGGACGTGACTCTATCGCTTCCTTCTTCGGTAATCTTACCCCTCCTCTTTAATTGGTTCTCTGACATTTCCTCGGTAATTAAGTTCTCCGTTCCACTAGCTTCTGCTCTTAGATGAAAATCATTTTCTTTATCATTATATTTTCATTAACAGCGTAAACATAATTATGTGAAGGTTATACTTAGTTTAATGACTCTATAGTCTGCTTCGGAAGGACGTTTATACCCTGGTGTATATATCAGCGACTGGTATTATTATTATTATTATTATTATTATTATTATTATTATTATTATTATTATTATTATTACCTCCCCCAAGGAAGATATAAAGTCGAGTCAGTTTATTCACTTATTCATCCATTCGTCTGTGTTTCTGTGGACAGGATTACGTCAAAACCCCTCTACGGATTTTGACGTAAATATTTTTCACCACAGATAGATCTTAGGTCATGGGCGACCCCATTGAATTTTGGCGATGATCCGGGTCCTGATTCCAGAACCGGATTTGCATTTTTCGCTATTTTAAAGATAACGTCAATTTTTTTTTCTTTTTTTTTTTTTTTTTACGAATTTTCACGAAATTTCCCCCACAGATAGGTCTTAAGCCATGGACAACTTCATTAGATTTTGCATATGATCCGGTTCCGGATCCGGATTCGAGATCTGGATTTGCATTTCTTTGCAATTTTAAAGCTTACGTCAAAATAAATTGGTGGAGTTTGATGATATTGGATTTGCCACCAAATTTGGACAATGGATAGATATTATGCCTCGGGAGAAACAAAGAAATTTTGGATGTGATACGAATTAAGATCACGATTCTGGATCAACCTTGCACTTTTCACCATCTACTGTACAGTCAGCATAATGAAAAGTGGAAGGCGATATCCGTAGGCTTCAGTTAACTTTTACAGGATATTCATTTAAGATTCTAAGGTGAGCTTATAAAAAAAAAGGTGTTTCGTCCCGTAGATTTGAGTAAAATGTTGGTAATACTCATTGGTGGAGGACTGAAACCTAAAGATAGAGTATGTGAGCTGTATAGAGGGCCGAGGGTACCATATCATAGAACTGACTTTAAGATACCGGTAAACTTACCAAAAAGGTAGCATAGTTTGTTAGACTACAGACACAGGTTTGAGACAGAAATTCAATAGAAACGGATAGGCCTAATGTTGTATGCGCACACGGTAACTAGCCTAGCAATGATGAAGTTTCTACAGATTGCAGTAGGCCTAAATTTAAAGAATACTCCAGGTAGTAGCTGAAAAACTACAATATATAAATAAAGGTTTAAGCCTAAGGCGTCTGGTTTCATATCCAATTTCATTTAGATATACATATCATAACATCAGCCTGGCATGCCCAAACCACGCTGTGGTGACAAACCACAACGGTAACCTCCCTAGTAAAAAGCTTAAATTCACTGGCCGAGGTGGGCTACAATAACTGGTTTTCACTTAAATGCAAGACTAGCACGTTATCACTGTACAAGCCAGTATAGTAGCAATCATATATATATATATATATATATATATATATATATATATATATATATATATATATATATATATATATATATATATATATATATATATATATATATATATATATATTTCAAAATGGACAGGGAAATAGGCAGTTCTAAAAATTCATTTATTATAAATCCCGACGTTTTGTGATTGTCATTATCACATCTTCCAGCGCTACAAATAAGAAGTACATATATAACATTAAGAAAAAGTAATAAACATTATACAAATAAAATAAAAAGTAAAAATTAGTAAAAAAAAAAAAATTAAAAATAAAAGTTCAAGTAAAGATATTCATAAAACAGAAGTGGAACGAACCTCGCAGAAGCGCAAATAGAAACTGAATTGCAACAACTACAGAACAAAACAAAGAAACCTATGACAAGTACAATTGAATGGAGGAAGCTTGGGTGTTTAACGATGGAACCAGTCTTTTAATCAAAATTGACTCTAGAATAGGCAAGTCATGGTAATTAGATACTTGCCCTATAATGTTAAAATCTTTATTGTCAATATTTATTTTGCACATTTTAGCATGATTGCGCATATTTGAATGTTCTGGGCTGGATATTCTGCAACCTGTTCGAAAACTAACACCTCTATGAGATTCAATTTTGACCTTCACCAACCTCTTGGTGATCCCACGTAGGTCCCAGAATTACACTTTGGGCAAATATATCGATACACTTCACCAGAGGACATCAAAGGACTCATTTTTAAGATGTGCTAGTATCTAGAGAAAGAGGTTTTAATACCACGGTTTTTAGAAAAAAAGACTTTTACTGAATTGGGTTCGAATCTTTATAGCTCTTGTTTTTATAATTTCAAATTAAACTCTATTTTTACTCTTCTCCACAGAGCATTCCTTCTGACTTCACGTTGGGAATGATTTTCATATAGAAGTACTTTATTTATGTGATTATTTTAAGGAAAACTGTTTTCCGACTAAATTATTTTTTAAGCATCTTAACAAATTATTAAATGATAAATTGGCTCAGACTCAATAAGTAACAACAGTACCTAAACACAAATTTTATGCCAGTTTTCCTTTTATTCATGATGATTCCTTGAGACAGAAGTGTACAAAAATCATACAACAACATTTTCCAGCTGTTGTAGTAAACTTAATTCCTAAGTATCCTCTCACAGTTGGCTCGTTTTTTCACTTTAAGGATCGATTGAGTCCTTTGATGTCCTCTGGTGTAGTGTATCAGTATATTTGCCCAAAGTGTAACTCTGGGACCTACATAGGATCTACCAAGAGGTTGTTGAAGGTCAGAATTGATTCCCATAGAGGAGTTAGTTTTCGAACAGGTTGCAGAATATCCAGCCCAGAACATTCAAATATGCGCAATCATGCTAAAATGTGCAAAATAAATATTGACAATAAAGATTTTAACATTATGGGGCAAGTATCTAATTACCATGACTTGCCTATTCTAGAGTCAATTTTGATTAAAAGACTGATTCCATCGTTAAACACCCAAGCTTCCTCCACTCGATTGTACTTGTCATAGGTTTCTTTGTTTTGTTCTCTAGTTGTTGCAATTCAGTTTCTATTTGCGCTTCTGCGAGGTTCGTTCCATTTCTGTTTTATGCATATTTTTACTTGAATTTTTTTTTTATTGTTTTACTAATTTTTACTTTTTATTTTAATTTGTATATTTTCTATTACTTTTTCTTAATGTTATTTATATACTTCTTTTTTGTAGCGCTGGAAGATGTGATAATGAAGATCACGAAACGTCGGGATTTATAATAAATGGATTTTTAGAACAGCCTATTTCCCTGTCCATTTTGAGAAATGTAAATTACTGGCTGCTGCCCCCTTCTCTGATGATATATATATATATATATATATATATATATATATATATATATATATATATATATATATATATATATATATATATATACATATATATATATATATATATATATATATATATATATATATATATATATATATATATATATATATGCAACTAGCTGAAAATGATACAGATGAATGTAAGAGAAAAAAGTGGAAATGGTGAAAACTAACAGCAATGTATTTACAGGAGTGAAACGTGTACTCAGTACAAATAGGGAATAGATAATGAAAGAAATGAGAGTCGTAATCAGGTAGTGGGGTATTGATTAAAATCGTAGGAAAAAAAAAAAAGCGAGCCGAGGAAGGTACATGGAATCAAGAGGAGAAATTAAAGAAAATGTGGAACATATTTCAGAAGCTAATATTTTTCAGAGTATAAATTAATACACTGAAAATGAGTATTGTAGTTAGACATATTAAAAGAAGAAAGTACAATTATTGTGTATATGTAATGAACCTAATTAGGTTATAATTAATTTTAATTTTTGCCAGAAAAATATTTAAAAGAAAGAAGTATAGTATTAAAACTATAACTGGAGACGACTTGGGGTAAGAAAAAGTAAGTCTTATATCACACATATAAATTAAAAGAAAGAAATACCTAAACCATAGAAATTCGAACACCAAAAGGGTTATCTCAAAGGTAATGAATGCCTCAACTACGAACCTAAACATTAATATAATTGTAAGGGCTACAGCAACTGTTGACGATCTATGTAAGTACTGCATACAGACTGTGCTGGATGCTTCCAGAACCATTGTGATCCTTCCGAGCTATCGTATGCTTAGCCTACACATAGAAGAGTCCACATGTTTTGGTATGATGCTAGTGTGCGAGCGAGCAGTTAGGTTTTAAATGAGATGCTTGGTGAATGCAACTAAACTTTATTAAACGATCCAACGAATTGCAAGCAAGAATGTTGTAAAAAGATACATAGGAAAAATATAAATTATTTCTAGATTTATTACTTATTTTCATTTTTATTGTTTTGGTTGTATTTTTATTTTTTGTACTGTTTAATTTGTTTATCTTTAGTCCCTCACTCAAATTTTTCTTTTTATTACAAAGTGACGGTGCCCTGCACCCAGCGGGGAACATATGTTAAAGATTTAGCTTGTTATGCTTGGAAATTGGCGCACCAGCCAGGTTTCTTGGTGTTGGCCATATAGTGTCATTTTTCTTGCCCGAGTTCCCCAGAAAAACAAAGACAGAAGGCTTTGTTGACCCAGGACACTGCAAAAACAGCAAGTGGGCCTTTCAGTAAAAAATAGAGTAATTGAAGGCATGTGTATCGAAAGACAGTAACCTATGTGTCTCTGGTACTGTAGTTATCTTGTACGATTGCCTTCTATTTAGTGTAGTGTACAGTAGGCTAGGACATGGCAAAAGACCCTCGAAGGCAAAAAGTCATTGTTTGCCGTTAGCCTATTAATTGCAAGACTTAGTTTGAGCCACGGTGCAAATTAGTGGAGAAAGGAAACGACGGTGTTCGTCAACTGAAAACGACACCATGGAGCTGTCAATTAAACAGAAGCAAGACGGTGGATTATCAACCAAAAAAGAAAGACAAAGAAAATAAACAAGTTCAGGATACAGAAGCCTACAGAAAAGATGCAAATAATTCCTTGGATGAGTTCTTGGTGAAATGAACATTAACGGTTTTCAAGTCAACAGATGCTCATTGTTCGTTGGACCGCAGCCCCGTTAAAAGCAGCATTCAGAATTATCCGCATTGCAGACACCAGGCCAAGGACACCACCAGATCAGCCATACCCGAAACATTGACCTTGTCCCAGGAGTCAACCAGCGAAAATTCTGGTAGCAAGACTTCTGGTGACACTTCCAGCTCCTGTCCCAGTGTCAGCCCAGACGACACTGTCTCCACCAACCATGTCCATTCCCTCAAGAAAGACTGCTGACTGTGTGATCTGCTCAAGGCCCTTGACTCCAGGAAGAGCCTCAAGCCTGGGATCTTCCAACTAGAAACTGGTCAGAGTTTTGCCCGATTCCTAAGGGATTTTGAGGCCTACTACACCAGTAGGCAAACCGCAGGAAGCTCTGGCCGGTGGACCACCGAGCTAGGAGGGTTCCTGAAGGGGGATCCCGAGACCTTATACCCCGACATGAAGGAACGCTTCCTCGACTGGTGCCAAGAAGCCCAAGAGAAGTGTGATGCAGGGAGGAAGACCCGTTTCAGCAGTGCCACCTGTGGAGAAGGTGAGCTGCTGAAGATTTATGCCATGCGGTTGGCCTCCCTGTAAAAGTCGGCATATCCTCAGCATAGTTTAGACTGGAGAGAGCTGAGGCGAGAGCTCCACAGAATGGTTCCAGGTAGAGCTGTGAGTTGGCTGGAGCAATCTCTGGCCACTATCAATGTCTCCGCTGGCAGTCAAGCCACTTGGCATCCCATCAGCGAAGCCAGAAGGCACTTGGCCATTAGTCGTGTAGGACAGTCATGACACAGCTCGTATGCCAACAGGTTGGACATGGCTGTCTCCAACCGTTCACCTGTACCTGACCAAGTGTTATCCACGCACTCCTCCTCGACCTGTCCCCAAACCTGCACCTGTAAAAGTGCGCCTGCCACCACCTAGTACTCCGGGTAGTTCTCCTGAGTTCAAGAGGAGGTACTGTACTTAGTGCAAGAAACCAGGGCACCTTGTGGACAAGTGTCCCATATGCCTCAACCTTTGCTTACGCTGTGGCTTGGCCAACCAGCATGTCGCTCAGTGTGGGCAACAGGCATCACCAATGCATAGAACACCTGTCCAGATAACAGCTACTGCCCTCAGCCCTGGGATGTAGAGCACTTCCGTCCAGACACCTTCTAGGTGGACCAGTAGCAGGGAGAGCCGAAGTGGGAGCGTGTCCAGTGCTTCTTCCTGGAGTGTTGAAAAAAAGAAGAAGAAGAAGAAGTCAAAGTCCAGGAAGTCATCAAGAACCGAAGAGTATCATTGGGCGTTAAACATCAGACCTTCGGTGTAGAAGATGGGGCTACATCGAAGGAGGGTGTGAGTGCTAGGAAGCTAACTCCTAGTATTCCGGTTGCAGTCTCGGAAATCTCGAATTCCAAGATTACCCCTCAATCTGAAAAGGTCATTGTGCATCCAATGACTCTTTCAGGATTGGCCAGTGATAACCTGTCCTCGACGTGGTCCAAAGCTTCTCTAACTGACTCCTCCAGGGAGGAAGCAGGAACTGAGGCTTAATTGAAAACCCTTCGTAGGGTTAACCTGGCGCAGTTGGCCCTCTACCACTCATGGTTGTCCCAGTGACCATGTTTGAGTTTCCATCGGGAGGGTGGGATGCAATCATTGACCCTGCAGCTGAGGTCAACTCCTATCATCAAGTGTAGTGCAGGATTACCAACTACAGATGGTACCCAGCACCATTGGTCTGAATGGTTTAGGGCAAACAGGACCTAAGACCTTAGGTACTGTCCTGTTGACCCTTATTCTGCATGGAATGACATTCACTCCGAGTATGTTCCATGTAGTGCCATCAGGGACTATGGCTGAACACGTAGTGCTTTGTTACCAGTTCTTGAGAGAAATGGGGTGATAGATGACGGAGCCCGAAATCGGAACCTGTTGTCAGCAGGTCCACGCAACCAATTCAATCAGGATCGCCAGTATTTATTTCTGTTACTGTAGACTCTCCTAAAGGGCTTAACACCTCTTTTATTACCATAAATGAATTCCATTGGATATATATTCTCAAGATAGAATTCGGCATTAAATGCCATTGTGGATGATATTTACATTGATTGAAATCACGTGTGTTAGTGGTATATATATATATATATATATATATATATATATATATATATATATATATATATATATATATATATACATACATATATATATATATATATATATATATATATATATATATATATATATATATATATATATATATATATATATATGCACATTTACTTCTCCTCCTGTTAAAATTGCACCCAAAATCGGCTTATTGGGGAAGTCTTGTAAGATTTTAGTTGATCAGTCTATTCTAAAGAAGAGTTTAAATTCATTTATTCTGCCTTGTGTCGAGTATTGTTCTTCTGTCTGGTCTTCAATCGCTGATTCTCATCTTAATTTGTTGGACACGAACTTACGGTCTATTTAAATTTCTTATTCTTGATCTCGATATTAATCTCTGGCATCATCATTCAATCAGTTCGTTATACATGTTACATAAATTTTTTCATAATTCTGATCATCCTTCACATTCAGATCTTTCGGAACAGTTCCATCCCGTTCGTAATACTAGGCATGCAGTTAATTCTAATAGTCAGGCCTTCTCCATCACGAAGCTCAATACTACAGAGTATTCTAGAAGCTTTTATCCATTGTGACCAGTTTGTGGAATGATCTTCCTAATCAGCTAGGTGAATCGGTAGAACTTCAAAAGTTCAAACTTGCAGCAATTTTTTTTCTGTTGAACAGGCTGACATAAATCTCTTTTTATAATCTATATAGGCAAGATCTGTTTTAATGTTGTTATTGTTCTTAGAATATTCTATTCCAATTGTTCTTTACTTCTCATATAATTTTTTATTTCCTCATTTCCTTTCCTCACTGGGCCTTTTTCCCTGTTGGAGCCTTTAAGTTTATACCTTCCCGCTTTTTCAACCACGTTGGTAGCTTAGTCACATGATAATAATCATGTGACCAGAGTCCCCCCTTTAAGTGGGACAGTCGCACTTTTTCAACGTCTGTCCCGCTTGTTTTAAAGTTAGCAAAATGTCTCGCCTTTTTTCAACTTTTGGGAGTTTTATCCCGCTTTGTTTACATTTATCCCACTTATTTTTTGTACTACAATAAATAATTTTTCCCATTTTATTTGAAATTGAATAGTACTGACATTTTGTTTTATTTAGCCATTTCACTAACTCATTACTTCTATCGTCTTCTATAAACTGCTAAGATACCCAATAAAGTGAATTAAAAGAATATCATAGACTGTAAATTGCATGGAGTGCAGCCCTTTGCAGCTGCAAAGGGTCGAGAGGGTCACTGAAGGTACAACTGTGATATATATATATATATATATATATATATATATATATATATATATATATATATATATATATATATATATATATATATATATATATATATATATATATATATATATATATATACATATATATATGTATATATATATGTATATATATATATATATATATATATATATATATATGTGTGTGTGTGTATATATATATATATATATATATATATATATATATATATATATACTGTATATATATATATATATATATATATATATATATATATATATATATATATATATATATATATAACATCATCATCATCTCCTCCTACCTTTATTGAGCAAATGACCTAGGTTAAATTTCGCCAGTCGTCTCTGTCTTGAGCTTTTAAATCAATACGTCTCCATTCATTATCTCCTACTTCATTCTTCGTAGTCCTACGCCATGTGGGCCTGGGTCTTCCAACTCTTCTAGTGCCTTATAGAGCCCAATTGGGGAGTGCAAAAAGCATGACCAAACCATCTCCATCTACCCCTCACCATGATCTCATCCACATATGGCATTCAAGTAATCTCTCTTATGGTTTCATTTATAATCTTGTCCTACCATTTAACTCCCGATATTCTTCTGAGGGCTTTGTTCTCAAATCTACAAAATCTATTTGAGATTTTTCCATTGTAATATCACGACTCATGTCCACACAGTAACACCGATCTCGCTAAACTGATATATAGCCTGATTATTATTTGTAATTTCAGGCGATTTTATTTCCAAATTTTACTTAACCTAGCAATTATCAAATTAGCTTCAATCTTTCATTAAACTCAAATTCTAAAGATCCTGTATGAGAGATCATTGTTCCTAAATATTTAAATGATTCACCTCATTAAATCCTTTCTGCTTCCAATGATATTTTATCTTCCATTGTAAATTCCGTTCTCATCATCTCTGTCTTTCTTCTATTTATCTTGAGCCCAACCTCCTGTAATATTCCGTGCATTCTGGTAACCAAGCTTTGCAAGTCCTGTGGTGTTCTGCTATTAAGGACAGCGTCATCAGCATACTCTATGTCAGCTAATTTTCTGTTACTAATCCAGTCCAATCCTTCTCCATCATCCCCAACTGTTCTATGCATTATAAAATTCACAAGGACGATAAACAACATAGGTGACAACATATTTCCTTGAGTAGTCCACTGTTCACTGGAATTCATTTGATAAGACTCCACTAACATTACCTTTGCACTTACTAGGCTCATGATCAGACTTAATCAAATATACATATTTAAGAGGAACTCCATAATAAGGCAGAACTCTCCACAAAATTGACCAGTGCACATTTACAAAGGCTTTTTCATAGTTATAAATGCCATCAATAGTGAATTTCTATATCTACACATTGCTGTACCACATGTCTTAATATGAAAATTTGGTCAATACAACTTTTATCTTTCTCTAAATCTTGTTTGTTCATCTCAGCTTTTCATCAATTCTTCTCTCTAGTCTATTTAGAATGAGCTTACTATATATTTTCATGACAACTGACGTAAGTGCGATGCCTCTGTAATTATGGCAATCAGTCAGATTTTTTTTTCTTTTTTTTTGTCATTTTTACCAACACCCCTAGCTCCAATTCATTAAGTTTTGCCTCTTCGTGCCACATTCTACGACATAACCTTGTAAGTATTCTGGGGGTCACTTCATTTTCAGCCATTATCATCTCAGCAGTTATTCCATCGTATCCAGGGGCTTTCCATCTCTTAAGTTTTTAATGATAGCTTCGACTTCAAACCCACTGATTTCATTCATGGGCACATCAAGGTCTTCCTCAGCTCCATGTATATCAATCAAATCATTTCCTTCATATCTCCTATTCATGACCACACTAAAGTATTCCATCCAACGTTGCCTTTCTTCGTCTTCTGTTGCTACAACAGATCCATCTCTCTTTTAAATGGGTATATGCTTCTTCTTCTTTGTCCAAGTAACGATTTCATTAATAAATATGTGAGTAATTCTTACACTATAGCCACTTCCTGAAAGCATAGCTTTGTCAGTCTCATCTACTTTCCTGTCTAAATATTCTCTCCACTCATTACTGGCTTTCCTTTTGACTTTATTCTTAATACTGGAATACTTAGCATGCTCTAACTTGTAATTTTAATTACTTCCTCGAAAACATTCAAAATTCAATTTCTGAACTTGTCTCTTTTATTATAGTATCCCAAGTATCATTTGATAACCATGGTTTTCTCCCTGTAACTGCATGTCCCAAAACTTCACCACCAACTGACTGATATATGTTCTTAATATCACACCATTCTTCGTTAATTGTCTGCTTTTCGTCTCTTAAAGCCTCTAAGACTGCAAATGGATTCCTACATTCAATTGCGAATGTTTCTCTGTGCTCATCGTCTCGAAAATTAGTTGTATCAAACCTAGGTATTCGATCGACACTTCTCTTGGATGTTTTCAGTATTAATTTCAGTGTGGCAATGAGGATCTGGTGATCACTACCAATATCTGCACCTCTATAGCTCCTTACATTTCTGAGAGTCCTCCTTCTCTTTTTATTAATGACTATGTGATCTATTCGATTATTGTAATTGCCACATGGTGAAGTCCATGTATATATGTGGATATCCTTTTGCTTGAAAAGAGTACCCCTAATGAAAAGATATTTAGTTAAACAAAAACTTATAGTGTGCCCCATTTTCATTTGTAACTTCGCCAAGACCCTCAACACCCATCACATTCCCTATGACTTGATTATTCGTTCCAACTTTAGCATTAAAGTTACCAATCACAATTTTCATATCTCTCTCCGTGATCTCATCTATTACACACTGCAGTTCTTCATAGTATTCATCTTTCCTACCTTCCATGTCTGCCAACTGTTATATATATATATATATATATATATATATATATATATATATATATATATATATATATATATATATATATATATATTGGCGTGCTACTGTTATAAGCACACATTAAGTATATGTTGTTTCAGATGTATGTAAATGGATAACAGAATACATCTTATTAGCTTTAAAGTACTTATTCTATAAAAACAACAGAGTTAAACATCTCCATCACTGGAGGAAGCTGGTTGGTCAGATGACCAATTCTGGTGAAGTATAGATATGAACTGACTAACTTATCGATATCACAGATATCGTATGCTTAGTTTATATTAGACTCGTCACAAACTCGGA
This sequence comes from Palaemon carinicauda, assembly GCF_036898095.1. Classification (NCBI taxonomy): domain Eukaryota; kingdom Metazoa; phylum Arthropoda; class Malacostraca; order Decapoda; family Palaemonidae; genus Palaemon; species Palaemon carinicauda. Next base: position 20,748,750 of record NC_090748.1, on the reverse strand, counting down.
AGACACCTGCATCCGGTGACGTCACAAACTTTCACACGCTGAGACAATGTGTTGACGTTTAAGAAGAATGTCACATTGCCGAGGTTTGCATTGTATGTCCTGTTTATGATTTGAATGACTACAGCAAGTCCCACGGCTAGCTCCTTCACCTAACATGACATATTACGTCATGTGTTTTAAACATGTAATATTAACTATTCTAATTATTACATAAGCTCGGCCAGCTATCTCAATTTTTTCACAAAAATTTAACAACAAGCCAAAACATGGTTACTAGGTGTGACTGGACATATGTATTATTCTTTGTTTAACTTTAGCCATAATCAACCGAGGACGAATGTCCAAATAGGCACATTAAAAAATAATAACAATAATGCATATAAAAAAGATATTACCAAAGCAAAAAGAAAAATGCATGATAAAACAAAGATCATATATATGGTACATTGCTAGCAAATGATTATATGGTACCAAAAAAAAAACTATTGACTTATATATGATTCGGTAACTTGTTAAAAAATAATTGTTACCTTTGTCAGAAACATAATACTCAATTCTTTAGTGCACAAACACGAATTCCTGGTACGTACACGTACCACGGTTTCGTACATATATATATATATATATATATTTATATATAGGGCTGATATATTTTATTAGATGCCCATAGATTCTGTTATATATATTTTTTTTTCTCTTTTCTTTTTTAACATTCCGGCTTATATATTTTTATTAGATGCCGAGAGAAAAAATGATTTATATCTTTTTTTTCTTTTTTTTTAAATATTGTTTTAAATGTATTTTTAACAATGCAAATGTAGAAAATTTCCTCAATTACATATTACTAGCATACTAACAGCTTTTATTACAAACACTTCCCGACAATTTACTCCTTTAGCGAATGAGGTGGCCACTCAAACGGCTTTGAATTGAATCAAGTATGGAGTATTGTCGAGACTAGGCGAATCGTTCCTTTGTAGCTGCTTGCTGTGCCGTAACCTACGCCAAACAAGGATGTTCACGGCGATAAATATCACCACCGTGATACCCAATCCTGCTAGTAGTATGTGGTGAAGGATTTCCTTATAAGTCGGTGACAGGTGGTCCCTTTCGGTAATTTCATCAACCGCTTTGCCACATGTCCGTTGTACGGGAGAGGAAGTGCTGGCATTGTAGAGGTCCACGTGAAGTTCGCGAAGTAGGCTCGTTCTCTGATGATTGTCCGTAGACCAGTCACCATGGAATTCGGGGAAGTCCCGACACAACCATCTGTTGCGACGAAGATGTGGGTGAAGGACGTGGATCCGTCAGGGCATGATACATTGAAGCCGTCCTTGTCGTATCGTATCCACGAGCCATTGTTCAGTCTGCAATTGAACTCATTATTGTCAAAGGGATAAAGCTTATCCAGACAATTTTCACTTGTATGGAAGAGAGCACCGTCTAGCACTATACCTAACTCGCATGAATCCATTAAGTTTTTATGGAATTCAAATGAGTCAGCTGTACATATTTTTCTATCCATTGCGTCTGAACAGTGAGTTAATTGATTTAAGTCTTTAATGACCGTATATGTTTCCTTGCCTGGGGAAATCAATACGTGTCCTGTCAAACTGGATATTACTGGATTTGAGTGATTCGTCATGAAAGTCGGAAATGGTGATATCCTGTAAGATTGCCAGGCATCAGAAGAATCAAAGGGAATTGTAATCATAATCTTGTTATTATCTACGTTTACTGTAATTAGGCTGTAATAAAATTCTAACCTATGTTCGTCTAACAAAGGAACATAGCCTAGTTTATCCCTTCCGTTCTCCAGAATTAACTTTAAGTAACTTATAGGCAACAAATGGGGCGACAATACACCTTTAGTTGCTAACGTGATAGCTTCTACATAATCCTTGGATTTCTCAATGAAATGTGCAATTCTGTTATGTATGTGATCTATCTTTGAATCATAATACGTTAATGTTGCCAACAAATCCTGTACTTCCATAATTTGAACGATATTATTTGAATGTTCATTTACTAAATCCATAATTTTATTGATTGAAGCTAACTGATTCCTTAGTTCTGACATAATCAATTCATCTTTATGAGTCAAGAACTCAATTTTCTTATTTTGATTACTAATTTTAAGACGATTGGAAATTCCTAAACCTAAACTTGCAACAGACCCAAAGATGCTTAATGCAGCATAAATAAACGGATTCCGTCTTTCTTTATGTTCGTGTCCTACAGTCCACATCAAAAGTTCATAAGCCAAAGATCCTGTCTCGCCAGTCTTATTTTTCAAGTCATCAGATAGCATCTCTGCAACTTTTAATGTTGATCCAAGCAAACTCTCTGTAGTCAAATGAAAATGTCTTCTATGCAACTCATCCAATGATGCAGAAAACCTTGAAATGGCAGTTCTTAAGCTAATGACATCATTCTCTTGAAGAAAAATTGCTTGCATATGCACTTCGACAATTACGCTGGTTGATGTAATAAAAATGTCTTCTTGTCTTTCAACTATATTGCCATATTTAAAATATATATTTTTAGTTTTAGAGCTCATCCCACACGAGAAAAATGTCTGAGCGAACAATATCACTCCCAACAACAAAAAATTCATCTTGGAAACCTGTAACAAGAAAAAATATATGTAATTACTCCTGTATTAAAAAGAAAACTTTTAATCACATAAAAACAAAAAAAAAATTTTCCCTCACTTCTTTTCCTCTCTTTTCTTTTTAATTTCTTATGTGAGTCAATGGTACTATTCTCTCATCCGTGGGTTGGGATACGTTTTGAACTCTAAACCTATTGGCCGTTAATGTTTCCAAAATGTTAAATGGGCCTTCAAACTTAGGTGTTAGTTTATAATTGAGCCCTTTTCGTACATTGATTTGAATATATACATTATCACCCACGGTATATGTTTTAGTTGGTTTCGCTATTTTATCATGATTCCTTTTCATTATGATTTGTGATTCTTCTAAATTCTTTCGAAGGATATGATATCGACTTATACTTGCATTTATACATTCTTTTAAAGGATTTGATAGATTAGTTGTAGGCGTTAATACATGGAAAGGTGTTCTAACTGGGGTACCATACAATGCTTCATGCGGTGACATTTTAATTGACATATGATATGAATGATTCAGAGTACTCAGTGCCGCCGGTATTGCAATATCCCAGTTGGGGTCTGATCCCCCTAGTGTTACCCTCAATATATTCAATATCTTCCTATTTGCTCTTTCCACAAGCCCATTCGACTCTGGGTGATATATCATGGTATTTATTTTCTTTATGTTGAGGAATTCACACAATGAGGTAAGAAAGTGATTATTAAATTCACCACCCGAGTCTGAGATTATCATGTGTGGAATTCCATGTTTACAAATGTAACACTCGTAAAACTTCCTAGCGCATTCAATCGCAGTTTTAGTTTTAAGCGCTATTAGTTCTGTATATCGAGTTAAAGCATCTATAATTACTAAGAGGTGCTTATTTCCTCTGTCTGACTCGTAAAATCCTGTTAACAAATCTAAATGTATTCTTTCAAAGGGTTGATTGGGCACAGGATAAGCTCCTAGGCTGACAGGTGTTTTCGTATGCCCTTTGTTTTCTTGACATGTGCGACAATTAGCTATGGGTCTTTTTATATCTGTAAGCATTGTATGCCAATAAAACAATGATTTGGCTTTCTGTGACATTAATGAGAACCCAGGGTGTCCATGTAATGGATTTGAATGCAACCAATTCAGGACAGTGGAAATAAGTGAGATTGGTACTACTACCTGGTCGTTAGTTACATGTGGTGTATTGCGGGTTTTCCTTGTCACAGTCCTACACAGAATATTATCTTTGATTATATAATTCTGCTGCTTATACTTTATATATTCCTTTTCTTTATGATTGCCTTTCAAAGCATTTATAATTGTTTCTATTTTCTGATCTTTTCTTTGCTCAGTCTGTAACAATTCAGCGCTCCAGCCTAAATCTTCTTGTTCAGATATTGTTTTTACAATAGGCATGGATGTTGATATATCTATTAATTCAGCTAAAGGCTCCGTACAAGATGACACGGGGTTGCGTGATAATGCATCCGCAATGATATTTGTTTTCCCAGGTAAATACCCGATTCTTGCGCCAAAATCTTGAATGATCAAATGCCACCGAGTTTGTTTAGGGCTGTGGTTGAAGCCTTTAAAGAACTCTGTTAGTGGTTTATGGTCAGTAAGAACCTTAACGGGATAACCGTAAATTATGAACTTAAAATGCACTAGCGAATTAACAATAGCTAGCCCTTCCTTGTCTATTACTGCATACTTACTTTCGGAAGTTCTCAATTTTCGAGAATAGAAAGCTATCGGGAAAAATTGTTTATCATATTGCTGAAGCAATACCCCTCCTACTCCTAAGTCTGAGGCGTCTGTTGCAATGAAGAATTCCTTACCGAAGTCAGGAAATTTTAAGATAGGAGAACTACACAGTTCATCTTTCAAAGTATTAAACGCCTGTTGATGTTGCTCAGACCATATGAAATCTACGCCCTTCTTCGTAAGATCAGTTAAAGGAGCGGCTATTATTGAATAGTTGCGTATAAAACGCCTGTAATATCCACTACAACCCAGAAATTGCTGTATTCCCTTGACATTAGTAGGTATGGGAAAATTACGTATAGCCGACACCTTATCATGGACTACTTTAAGACCTTGGCTTGACACCATGAAAACCAAATATATTAATTCTGTTTTGAAAAATTCACACTTACTAATCTTTACCCTTAAGTTATGTTGTCTTAATCTCTGTAGTACTAGTTCTAACTTACGTAGATGTTCTTCTAAAGTGTTGGAAAAGATTACAAGATCATCCATATAGGCATGCAATATATCCCCTAACAAGTCTCCAAACACTATGTTAATCATTCTTGTAAATGTTATAGGAGCACAACGTAAACCAAAAGGCATCCGTAAAAATTCATAATGTCCCCTGGCTGTGCTGAAGGCTGTGTATGGGATACTATCTTCTTCTAATGATATCTGGTGAAAGCCTTTAAGTAAGTCCAAACTGGTAAAATATTTATTCTGACCTAACAAAGACAAAATATCGTCAGTACATGGCACTGGGAATCGATCAGGGATCGTTTCCTCGTTTAGACGACGAAAGTCGACGCGGATACGCCATGTTCGATCTTTTTTCGGTACAACTATTAAAGGAAAATTATAAGGGCTGTTTGATTTTCTAATGACTCCTTCCTCTAACATTTTACCTACTTCATCATTTATTTCATTCTGGAATTTCATAGGGAGTCTGTACGAGGGTACATATATAATTTTCTGCTTGTCCTTTAACCTTATTTGATGCTCGATCACATCTGTTTTTCCTAAGGATCCATCCGTAGTGGAAAAGACATCTTGATATTTAGTTAAAAGTTCAAAAATTTTCTGCTGAATTTCTTCGTCTTGAATGTCCTTACTGATTTTATTTTTAATAGATCACAAAAGGGATTCATCCGCAACTGATTGAGAGTGATTGATTTCAGCAACGGTAAGAATACGATGTTTATAAACTTCTACATCCAAGATATGTTGATTTTTGTGAATTACTAAAGTGTTATTTAAATGATTACAGACTTCGATATTACATTGCTGATGTGAGCCTACTGTATAAATAGCTTGTGTGACAGACAATCCGTTAGTTTTCAAAGTATCGGAAAGGATTAATATTTCAGATCCCGGTAGTGTTTTCTTTATTTGCACTATTAAATTCAAAGGTATGTTTAGTTCGATAGATTGCGTGCAAGATGATATTACGGGTGAGCGAGAATTCTGCTGGGTCGCGTATATTATTTCTTTATTAGTGAGACAAGTTATTGGTTCTTCAACGTACGTTACGGTTACATTTGTCGTCTCCTTTTTATCCAAAACTGATTTTAAGGTATTAGAAGACTTATAGAATTTCCCTTTGATATACACGCCGTGCTTGGCAGGAGCTAAGATAATGTTTTGATTTCCCATAGATGGGTATCCTATAATTACAGCTGGATACATAATAATGTTTTTTACAACAACAAATGTATCGGCAAACGTGCGATTACCGACTCTGAACTGAACATGAGTTATGCCTATGACGTTTAATTCATTATTTCCTATACCTGAAAGTCTAATTCAGGATTTTTCAATCGGAAAGTTCGAAAACAACAAATGATGTGTCTTCAAATCCATAATATTACGTGGACTACCAGAGTCAAAAAATAACGTAAAGGATTTGTGTTCTAAATTTACAGCATATAAGGTTGGCCGTAACTCATTTTGGCTTATTATTGTATGAATTCGTTGCAAATCTACGGGAGCATGCACTGTTTTACTTAATTCGGCCGTGTGTTTCATAGGAAAATCTATTGTCTCACAATTATCTGATAAAACATTAAATTGATTATTCAATACTATTGATGTTGACATGAATGACCTTGACCCAACATCACTCTCTTCCCCTCTAGAGTTAACTATGTGGTATTTGCTTTGCTCTGCACATTCTGAAAATTAGTCTGACCTTGCGAGGTCTGGTTTGACGGCCCAGGCTCAGCGATATTTGAAGAAGTGTTTGTTTGTTTTGGACTCTGAACTGCATTGACATTTTGTTGTTTCTTCTTATTGTTAAAATGAGGATTTTTCTTTTTATTTCCATATGGAACTGACTGTGGAATTGACTGTGTATTTCTGGGATATTGTTGTGTCTTACGCGAGTAACATTGACTATATGAATGCGTTGCAGTGTTGTGAATTGAGCAAAATTTCGTTCTGCAGTCTGCGCTTATGTGACCTTGACGTTTGCAGTTATAACACGTCATTCCCGCTACTGGACTGCTAACTACGTTCACTGTTTGTGGCTTTGTTTCATTCTTTGCAAAAACTTGAGTTAACACGGGATCGAGATCTGGACACTTGGATATGTGTTTCTTTATCTGTTTATAGACATCCAATTCCGTACTTGCAGGCGTTAACTTCTTATCAAAACACCGTACTAAAGCTTCAGGCAACATAAGTGTCATGCAAGTCAAATACATTAATCGTAAAAAATCTTTCACGGAGATGTTATCGTTAGTAACCCAAGTGGAATGACATAAAATGTCCTGATATTCGTTAAGCCTATCAGCTATGAGAGCTGCTCTCTCAATAACATTAAGCCGATTCATAGTGGCTTGATTAAGTGTATTTCGTAACGTTAATACTACATCCAAGGCTTCCTCACCCCCATAGATCGCGCGTAACCTAACTTTGAAATCATCCCAAGTAACTGCTTCTTGAAATGAAACACCTCTTAAATACGCACTCGCATCCCCCTTAGAAAAATCTATAAAACTTTTAGCTTCTTGTAATTGTACAAAAGGGTCTACGATTTGTTTGGCATTTAAATGGGCATCGACGGATGAAATCCATGACTCCACATTTTGTGGCAAGAACCCGTTGACTCGACCCTGAAAAGGAAGGATTGCTGACCTGGCATTTACAAGCGTCACAATTGGAGGAGGATTAGTCTGGCCTACACCACTAGGTCCAGGGGAAGGGCTGACAGGAGGAGTCATGACTGCTGTATTTTTTTTCCTATCTCTTCGACCCCTTGCAATTCTATCAAAATATCTATATGAGTACAGACGCCCACTGCGTAAACGCATATGTATAACAAAATTCCCCAAACAATGTCACTAATCCCATAACATTCCCCGAGAATTTCTGAAAGAAAAAGGAATTAGCACAAAGAAAGAGAAATTCTAAATGAGAATTCGGAGTTTCCTTTAACAAAGATTAGCAATTCACTCACCCCAGTAATAATCGACTAACGACTCGTAATAACTACACTTCACTGCCCAAACTGGAATGAATTCAAAAAATCTGTACTTGGCTTATATATGGATCTGCGTGATGTCGACACGTCCTCTCTCTCTCTCTCTCTCTCTTGATGTTTTGTTAGCGATGTATCGTTCGAGTTTCTTGTTGAATGTAGTTCTTCCTGGGTATGTTTTGCAATTGTTGAACGCCAGTCCTTGGGTTTCCTAGGATGTTGATTGAAGATTCAGGTTGTATTCTAACATTTGTTAATGTTAACCGTTCCGTTGGACTATAATATTTAGTCAAAATTGTAGATTCATGTAGATAATGTTGAGTTCTTGAAGATCTTTCTCAGGTTTTACAGCTTTTATTTTGAAGTCTTGAAGATCTTTCTCTGGTTTTACAGCTTTTATTTTAAAGTCTTGAAGATCTTTCTCTGGTTTTACAGCTTTTATTTTGAAGTCTTGAAGATTTTTCTCTAATTCTTAGAGTTTAACCGCTGCCACCATTTATTGGCGTGCTACTGTTATAAGCACACATTGAGTATGTGTTGTTTCAGATGTATGTAAATGGATAACAGAATACATCTTATTAGCTTTAAAGTATTTATTCTATAAAAACAACAGAGTTAAACATCTCCATCACTGGAGGAAGCTGGTTGGTCAGATGACCAATTCTGGTGAAGTATAGATATGAACTGACTAACTTATCGATATCACAGATATCGTATGCTTAGTTTATATTAGACTCGTCACAAACTCGGAAGACACCTGCATCCGGTGACGTCACAAACTTTCACACGCTGAGACAATGTGTTGACGTTTAAGAAGAATGTCACATTGCCGAGGTTTGCATTGTATGTCCTGTTTATGATTTGAATGACTACAGCAAGTCCCACGGTTAGCTCCTTCACCTAACATGACATATTACGTCATGTGTTTTAAACATGTAATATTAACTATTCTAATTATTACATATATATATATATATATATATATATATATATATATATATATACATATATATATATATTATATATGCAAAATTATTTATATATATATATATATATAATATATAATTATAAATATATATATATATATATATATATATATATATATATATATATATATATATATATATATGTATATATGTATATACACACACACACACATATATATATATATATATATATATATATATATATATATATATATATATATATATATATGTATATATATACTGTATTATATACATGCTTTTATATATATATGTATATATATATATATATATATATATATATATATATATGTGTGTGTGTGTGTGTGTGTGTATATATACATAATGTGAGATCTGGTGTTCCTCAGGGTAGTTTTCTTGTTCCATTGCTTTTCATACTATATACACATGACATGTGATTTGGCCAAGAAAACAAGCTTGTTGCATAAGCAGATGATTCTACACTCTGCGACAATTCCATCTTAATGTAGATCTGGGGTTGCTGAATCTCATAATAGAGATATACAGAAGTTAAAATTAGTGCATGGTGCAAATTATGGGGCATAAAGTTAAATGCTAACAAAACTTAAAGTATGATTGTCAGTAGGTCAAGGATACCTCAACATCCTGTTTTCAGCATTGATGATATATATATATATTTTTTTTTTAATTCTGTATGACACTTTCAAAATTTTAGGTGTGATTCTTGACAACAAATTTACTTTTGAAAAACACATTAGGTCTCTGTCTTCTTCAATTGCACAAAAAAGGCTTATTGAAAAAGTCCTTTAAGATCTTCCGTGATCAATCTATTCTTGAGAAGTGTTTTAATTCTTTCATTCTACCTTGTTTCGAGTATTGTTCTCCTACCTGATCTTCAGCTGCTGATTCTCTTCTTAATTTGTTGGACAGGAATTTACGGTCTATTAAATTTCTTATTCCTGATCTCAATGCTAATCTCTGGCACCATCGTTTAATCAGTTCGTTATGCATGTTGCATAAGATTATTCATAATTCTGACCATCCTTTACATTTATATGTTCCCGAACAGTTCCATCCAGTTCGTAATACTAGGCATGCAGTTAATTCTAATAGTCAAGCCTTCTCCATCATCCGACTCAATATTACGCAGTATTCTAGAAGTTTTATTTCAGCTTTGACTAAGTTGTGGAATGATCTTCCTAATCGTATAGTTGAATCGGTAGAACTTCAAAAGTTCAAACTTACAGCAAATGTTTTTATGTTGACCAGGCTGACATAAGTCATATGATAGTTTATATGAGAAATATCTGTGTTGATGTTGTTTCTGTTTTTTAAATATTTTATCATTTCTCATATCGTATATTCATTTCCTTATTTCATTACCTCTTGGGCTTATAGCATCTTGTTTTTCCAACCAGGGTTATAGCTTATCTAATAATAATAATAATAATAATAATAATAATAATAATAATAATAAAAAAAAAAAAACTGAGGCCCTTTGCGTCAATAGGCTTAGGAGGAGATGGTGATGATGATGATGATGATGTATATATACTGTATACACACACAAACATATATATATATATATATATATATATATATATATATATATATATATATATATATATATATATATATACATACATAAATATAGGCTATATAGGGTACATCTAATTTGAACTAACGCAAAGTTCCAGGTTCCTCGTTGCTCTCTCCACAACACTGTGATTGTGGGCACACTACTAGAAGTAGTGTAGTCTGTGCAAAGCTCTGCAGTCTGCAAAAAAATTATTATCATTAGTTACCTCTTACACAGACAACACAGCTTTCATACTTTTACCTCTAACTTCTAGGACCTTTTCCATATATTAGGCAACCTCTTTAGTTGGGGTTCCTAAATTCCCTATTGCTATATTATTATATATAAATGTTCTTAATTCATTACAGTTGAAAATATGTCCAGTAGTATCTTCTGCCTCCCTACACAGCACAAAAGTCTATCCTTATCATTCCTGTTTCTATAATTTTCTTTAAATTCTAGCATATTCAACCTTGTTTTCATGACTGTGACTGCCTCATTAGTGGTTAGTTCTCTTATGTAATATCTTTTGCCATTGTTATTCACAAACCTCAGTTTGGTCATCTCTGCTTTCTTTTCCTCTATTTTTTCATTTTATTTAATTTGCCACTTTACTTTTTATTTCTTCTTTGAGATCTTGCTTTAAATTTTAATGTTATGTGTATTGCATATTTCTTTGATACTTTTTCCCCCAACATTCCCCATATGGTGGCACAGTGTAAAATCCGGACATCGGACGTCGGATGCCGTCCGGAAGAATAGAAAACCGCTTGTATCACCGGTAAAGGCGCTATAATACACCATTTTTTTTTTGACACTGGTAATCTTCAGTGATACGTTCTGTTATTTCTGTTATTTGCTTATATTTATGGTTATGGGAAATAACATGGTGTAGGGTGGTGGATTAGTTGGTTAGACTGTCAACTGCCTTCCCGTGGCTCTGACTGGGCAACAGGCACAGGCTATTATAAAACGAATAAAAACAAATTGATTAATAAAATTTCAGTACATTTCAAGTGAAATAGGCTTCATTTCTTACATGTAGTATCCTGTGTCTGGCTAAAGCTGGCAACATTTTAATTGGTTAGTGGATCATACTAAACCTATTGGCAACTAAATGCAGGGTAAAGGGGGTGGTAGGCCCTTTCTCCTTGTTACTTTACAGCGGGGTAAATCCTCATCTCTGACTGCTGATTGGCGACGTCCGGCTTTTATCCTAACAGGGTAAAATAGCGGGCAGTTAAATAGTGTAATGTTGACGTCCGATTGAGATTATTCTCAATAACATGAAAATAAACCAATATTTTTCGAACATTTATTCAGAAAATAACAGAAAGTATCAGTGAACATTACCAGTCACAAAAAAGAGGTATATTTTTGCATCTTTCCCAGTGATACAAGCTATTTTCTATTCTCCCGGACGGCATCCGACGTCCGACGTCCGGATTTTACACTGTGCCCCATATGGTGGATTAATACGTTCCATAGGAATACTTCCTCTACTACTACTACTACAACAACCATTACGTCTTTTTGGTCTCCTCCTCTAACTTCTGTCTTCTGGGACTTCGCTTCCTCAAATTAACTAACTTAATAACACAGCCACCTTTACATACCATTTAATAGACAAAAGTTGTGTAAATATGGATAGGGTATTACGTGGAATACCAGTCAATCGCTCAAAATTGAATGACGTAATGGCCACATGGCTGCCTATATTAAGGGGAACTCCTTTGGTCGTCAACCGGTTTCAGTGTCGAGGATATCGTTCATTAAAAGGAGTATATGGCTATAGCCCAGAAACCACAAGAGACTTTTCATGTAAGTACCAAAAGCACAAGACACCTTTTCTTGTAAGTAACGTTGTAGAGTTTTTTTTTTTTTTTGTGTCCATGATCAATACTTGAACCTTTGCAGGGGTCAATTGTTATTGTTAACGAATAGACGATTTTGCCAGGACACAGGATTTTATCGGTCTGGTCACAGTAAAATAGATGAAAATTATCCGGAAGCTTATATTACTGGTCCTGCACACATATTTATTACATCATAAATACAAGTAAAAGCAAGAACATTAAACCAATCTAAAATCTAATTATTTTTAATGCTTCCTGACATCAATTCATCTAACAAACAAACTGTGGAGCCTTTGTAGTTCCTTTGGACAGACTTATTTCACCACCTTACCTATCCTAGGAGCCATATCCTTACCTACCGGTCGGGCTACGCCCCTGTGTGATCCCCGTTAGAATACCGTGTTCTTAGCTTATGTTGTCCCAACAAACTACATTCACCCCTTAATGTCTGATGTGGTGTTTTAAATGTTTTTGATGATGATTTCTGGCGGAAATTCATAGGTTCTGGTGGGTCGATTACCACAACTGAAAAGCTATGACATTGTGCAAGGTATTGTCATTAATTATGTTTGAAACGCCTTAAAATGTACCATGTAACAGGCTGATTGTATGATATTTAGGTTAATATATGATACTTTAAGTACTAGCGAGCCTGGAATTCGCTATAAGAAATGGTCAAGTGGTGGCTAGTTTGGCCTTTTCTCAAGGTTTAATTGGGGCTGGGGCATATTAATGGTAAAATTATAGAAGAACACGGAACTACATTTTCAATAGAAATAATGTTTCTTACGGTAAATATTGCGGTTTCAACGAATTTGACCTATATTTTCATTGCAAAAAAAACGTTCGCACGCTATCCCTCCCCCATTTCCAATGGATACAGGTAGGAATCTGCAGCTTTAGGTAGGTGAAAACCGGAAAATATGGGATTATTTAACACTTTTAAGATTTGTAATAGGCTACAGAAACTAACAAACTCATCTAACCTAATGTAGTAGTTCCCAGGTCACAGTCCTAGCCGAAGGGGGCAAGACCCCGGACCCCTCTTCCTAGGTTATAAACCTGCCCAGCTCACAGACCTAGCCAGGGGCAAGTCCCCCTTGGATCCTCCTACCTAGGCTACAAACCTGGCTAGGTCACAGTTCTAGCTGGGGGTTAAACCCCTGGATCCCCCTGCCTGGGTCACAGACTCTATAAAAGAAAATCACAAGTAATGCCTTACCTTATGATAGATGCCTACGTCTTTTTTTGTCTTAACAATCTTCAATCATGTCACAATAAAAAAATATTTGTTCCGTAACTGGAATACAAACCACGCTATTTATTAGGGGTTATACTTTCGGCGGAGCTGAAATGACGAGCCATTAAAATTTAGTGAGGGTTAACTACCCACACAGCTAGTTAGTGGGGGGTAGGGAGGTAGCTTGCTACCACTCCCGTTCACACACCTGTGATTTAGTTCACTTTACTTTTGGCTCGGATGGAGAGTGGTCATTTCCGCTCTTCCTCCTCGCCTATTCTGGACTGCCATTAATTTTTGTCTTTTAACTTACTTTTACTTGTGCATATATATATATATATATATGAAAACATTCTTAATGTTTTTGTATATATATGTGTCTAGAAATGTGATAAGTCTCCTTTTCAGTGTTTGTGCTGTGCATGTGATACATATACTGTACGACAACGACACTTGCGTACATTAGCACTGGTGAACAAGGCCAGCACAGTTCCACTTCGTGGGGAACGACCTCTCCCTCTCTGGTCCATCGGTCTTCCTGTCGGCACATAACCGTTGACTCGGCCGCCGCAGGGGAATCGTCATCGCCTGGACCCTCTTCATTCAACTATTGTCTTCGCCTTTTCCCTTTTCCTACGGGAAATATGGATTGCTGAGCGAAGGGAATGTGGCCTCTCAGAGATTGACTACGGTCTTTCTCTTCTCAAGGTTGTTCACCTTTCAAACTTTTCAGCTTTTCTCCATAGGGAACACTTCCCTTCGGAGGATCAGTGGTTCTCTCTATTAGTGAATATTATTAGCTGATTTAAATTATTGTAATTCTGTTTTTTATTACAGTTACTCCGCTCCCCCCTTCTCCCGTGGATGTCGACTGGGGAAGGAAGGGCGCAATACTTATTCTTATGTTGTTCCCACGGGGTTCCTCTTCGGAGTTCTTCCCTAGGGAATTTTCTGTTAAATAATTAATTTTATGAATAGAACTTACCTGGCATTATATATATATATAGGTAATGTCTCTGACTTTCGGCAGAATTTTTCAAAACGCGGCAACCGCCTTGTGGTGGTTGAGTGGTTAGGTGGTTAACACCCATCACAGGGTGGTACGAGGAATCATTCCCGTTTTCTGTTCTTCAGTTCATCAATGCCGGTCATATTGCTAACACGTTGGTCCGTCATTAAGAGCTTTTCTTCGCTTTCCCTGTTTCGCTGTACCAGTCTGCTTTTTGGTGAAGTATACTTATTTGGGGATTTGGCAATCGTGTTTTTGTTATTTCTTTGATTTTTTGCTGTTATCATTATGAGTGATAAAATTCAATTACGTGTCTGTGCGAATGAGGAATGTAAGGTGAGGTTACCGAAAATGGCGGTAGATCCTCACACCGTTTATTTGAATTGTAGGGGTTTTGAATGTGCCCTTAATAATAGGTGTGAGGAATGTAAGGTTTTGGATGAAAAGGATTGGTTGATTATGAAGTGCTATGTGCGTAAACTAGAGCTCGATAGAGTTAAGAGAGCTTCTGGGTCTAAATCTAAATCTGTTAGTGGAAAGGAAGATGAACTTAGTGTAGATTTATCCTTTGAGCCTATAATTAATTCCTCTTTGGAAGTTGATCCTTCCCTTGAGTTAGTAACTCCTGCCCCTTCTACAGGATCCGTATATGCGGATGACCCTCGGTACGCTAGGATGGCTGCCGAGTTGAAGTCCATTAAAGAACAACTTGTGGCCTCTAAAGGTAAGAAAAGTGAAAGTTATTTTAGTGCTTGTGAAAGTGCAGTGGAGGTGGCGACTGACCGAACCTGTCATTTTCCTAGGCCTAGACCTCTACCAAGCTCCCAGGACCAAGGGAGAAGGTACGTCGACAACCGAAAGGGGGTGAGAGGTACGTACCCTCGGTCAGCCGTCGCCTCAGACAGTCCTGTTGCCGATTCCCGGGCATTTCTTGTCACGGAAAAGACGTGTCGGATGTGTTAATTTCTTCTCCGAATTCTCCTAGACTTAAATGGAAGTTTGAAGCGTCAAGACCTACGAAGAGGAGGCGGAACCGCAACGAACTGTCTCGTTCTTTCTCTCCCGGTTCTAGTAGCTATGAACCTTGTCCGTCGGAGGATGATTTCGACTCCGTGCCTGTGAAAAGGACGAAGTCTAAGCCCGCAAGTCAGAATATTACAGCCGAAGATCCTTCTTCTACGAGTGTTATTCGTCAGTCCTCTCCTTCGTGACCGCAAGACCCAGCAGAAGTTGCTAAATCCTTTATGTCTGTCATGCAGGAACAACTTTTTACATTAGTGCAAGCGTTTAGCCGCCCTCACGCCCAGTCTGATAGACGTAAAGACGACTCTTTGCCTATTAAGAAGTCAACTTCTAAGAGGGAACGGAGTTCTTCTCCTAAGGAAACCTTACTCTCTTCGTCGAAGACACGACACCGTTCTGCTTCCTCTACTGCTCGGCGCCAGGACGATACCTCCTCTCTCGGCGCCAGGACGATACCTCCTCTCTCGGCGCCAGGACGATACCTCCTCTCTCGGCGCCAGGACGATGACGGTATGCTTACGCAGGACGATACTTCCTCTCGTCGCCAGGACGATACCTCCTCTCGTCGCCAGGACAATACCTCCTCTCGTCGCCAGGACGATACCGCCTCTCGTTCTCGACGCCAGGACGATACTGCCTCTCGTTCACGACGCCAGGACGATACCTCCTCTCTCGGCGCCAGGACGATGACGGTATGCTTACGCAGGACGATACTTCCTCTCGTCGCCAGGACGATACCTCCTCTCGTCGCCAGGACAATACCTCCTCTCGTCGCCAGGACGATACCGCCTCTCGTTCTCGACGCCAGGACGATACTGCCTCTCGTTCACGACGCCAGGACGATACCTCCTCTCTCGGCGCCAGGACGATGACGGTATGCTTACGCAGGACGATACTTCCTCTCGTCGCCAGGACGATACCTCCTCTCGTCGCCAGGACAATACCTCCTCTCGTCGCCAGGACGATACCGCCTCTCGTTCTCGACGCCAGGACGATACTGCCTCTCGTTCACGACGCCAGGACGATACCTCCTCTCTCGGCGCCAGGACGATGACGGTATGCTTACGCAGGACGATACTTCCTCTCGTCGCCAGGACGATACCTCCTCTCGTCGCCAGGACAATACCTCCTCTCGTCGCCAGGACGATACCGCCTCTCGTTCTCGACGCCAGGACGATACTGCCTCTCGTTCACGACGCCAGGACGATACCTCCTCTCGTTCACGACGCCAGGACGATACCGCCTCTCGTTCATGACGCCAGAACGATACTGCCTCTCGTTCTCGACGCCAGGACGACTCTGCCTCTCGCTCTCGGCGCCAGGATGATACCATCCTGCTTCCTCAGGACGATACTGCCTCTCGTTCCAAGGACTCTTCTAGCGCTCGACGCCAAGACGATACCTCTTCCTGGCGCCAGGACGCAAGCCCTCTTTTGCAGGACGATTCCTTTGAGTTGCCGTTGTCTGATTCTAAGGAGCCTTTTTCTCGTTCGAAGGATGTTGCAGATGTGGATCAGGACCTCGAGGAAGTCTCTGATGACGATGATAAATCTGCTGACGCTGCCGGAGATTACAAAGTTCTCTCTCGCTCCCTTCTTGAACTTTTTGGAGAGGAATTCCAACCTGCTGCTCCGCAATCTCCTCAATCCCAATTGAACAGAAAGAAGGCCAAGAAACAGTCGACCTTCATCAAGATGAAGCTGTCGATTTCTGCAAAGAAGGCTCTTGTGAAGATTGATGACTGGATGAAGGAACGGAGACAAGCTGTTAAGACTTCCTTCTTGTTTCCACCAGCTCGTCTTGCTTCAAAGGCTGGTATGTGGTATGAGACTGGGGAATCTTTGGGTCTGGGAGTGCCTTCCTCCTCCAAGGGGGACTTCTCTGGCGTAGTGGACTCAGCTAGAAGGCATGCTCTCAACTCAGCCAAGGTCATGTGGTCAATGTCGGAGCTGGATCATCTCGTCAAAGGTATTTTTAGAGCTTTTGAGGTTTTCATTTTTCTAGACTGGTCGCTAGGGACTCTGGCAAGGAAGACTGACAGATGAAAGGAACTCAAGACCTAACCAGTATTATGTCCTGTATGTACAAGGCCCTCAGAGATGGGGTGAATGAGTTGGCTTCGCTGTTCTCAGCTGGAATCCTAAAGAAGAGGGCCCTGCTTTGCTCTTTTACTTCAAGTTCTGCTACCATTGCATAGAAGTCTGAGCTTCTTTACGCCCCCCTATCTCAACATCTTTTTCCCGAGACCCTGGTGAGAGACATTGCGCTTTCGCTGGCCCAAAAAGCCACCCAAGACCTATTATCTCGTTCGGCTCGTAAGCCCTTGGCAGCCGCTCCTTCTTCTTCGAAACGGGAGGAAAAGAAATTCCAGCAGCCCTTTTGGGGCAGGGCTACTTCAAGACCAGATTTTAGAGGAAGAACGCAAGAGTCAGGACCAAGATCGAACAGAGGTTCGTTCAGTGCTCGCTCCAGAAAATGAAGTTCATCTCCTCCAGACAGTGGGCGCAAGACTGTCAGGTTTTTGGCAGTCTTGGAAGAGAAGAGGGCCGGACACCTGGTCCCTCTCAGTCATCAAGGAGGGATACAAGATCCCCTTTCTGAAGAAACCTCCTCTCGCAGATACTTCGCTGGCCTTAGTAGCCCAGTACACAGATCCGGGGAAACAGAAGGCCCTCCTAGACCTAGTCGACCAAATGCTGGACAAGGGAGCGATAGAACCGGTTCGGGATCTATCCTCCCCAGGCTTTTACAATCGCCTGTTTCTAGTGCCCAAGAACTCGGGCGGATGGAGACCTATCCTGGATGTCAGTTCTCTGAACGTCTTTGTGGATAAGACGACGTTCTCCATGGAGACGACTCAGTCTGTGCTGGCATCAGTACGTCCAGGGGACTGGATGGTATCCCTCGATTTGCAGGACGCGTATTTCCACGTCCCCATCCATCCGACTTCAAGGAAGTACCTGAGATTTGTAATGCAGGGCAAGTGCTTCCAATTCAGAGCGCTTTGCTTCGGTCTCAGCACGGCTCCTCAAGTCTTCACCAGGATAATGGCGAATATGTCAGGCTGGCTGCATCAAGAGGGGATAAGGATATCCGTCTATCTGGAGGATTGGCTGATTCGTTCACGATCGAAGGAGAAATGTCTGGAGGATTTACGAAAGACTTTTATGATGGCTCAAGATCTAGGACTGGTCATCAACAGGGAGAAGTCTCAGATCAAGCCGAATCAGACTATTCTCTATTTGGGGATAGTTCTGAATTCAGTTCTTTTTTAGGCTTCTCCCTCTCAGGAAAGACAGACCAAGTGTCTCGAAAAAGTCCGAAGTTTCCTGGACAAGAAGAGGTGCTCAGCGAAGGAGTGGATGAGTTTGCTGGGAACTCTCTCCTCCCTCGAGCAGTTTGTCTCACTGGAGAGACTCCATCTAAGGCCTCTACAGCACTTTCTTTCAAAAACGTGGAACAGAAAGACGCAGGAAGACTCCTTTTCCTTTCCCATTCCAGCAGAAGTCAAGGATCTTCTGAAGTGGTGGCTGGATCCAGCCTTGTTGGGGGAAGGGATCTCCTTACACAAGAAGAAACCAGACCTAGTGTTGTTTTCAGACGTGTCAGAGTCAGGTTGGGGGGCAACACTAGGAAGCAAGGAGGTCTCAGGCTCTTGGGAAGGAAATCAGTTGGAATGGCACATCAACAACAAGGAGCTGATGGCCATTTTTTGGGGTTAAAGGCCTTCAAAGACTCGGTGTCTGGGAAGATTGTGGAGGTCAACTCAGACAACACCACAGCTCTTGCGTACATCAGAAAACAAGGGGGGACTCACTCTCTGTCCCTGTTCGAAACAGCAAGGGAGCTCCTTCTTTGGGCGAAGGAGAATAAGGTAGATCTGCTGACGAGGTTTGTACAGGGACAGAGGAATGTGAGGGTGGACATGCTCAGCAGGAAAGGGCAGGTCCTTCCCACAGAATGGACCCTCAACCAACAGGTCTGTCAGAGTCTCTCGAGGCTGTGGGGGATGCCTTTCCCCCGTTCAAGATCATCAATCTGGTAGTCAGGAAATTCACCCTCCTCGATTCGGGACGATTGATCCTGGTAGCTCCTTTCTGGCCAACGAGGGAATGGTTCACGTAGGTGGTGGACATGTTGATGGACTTTCCAAGAAGCCTTCTTGCAAATCCAAAGCTGCTCAGACAACCCCTCTTCGAGAGGTATCATCAAAACCCCCTCGCTCTCAATCTGACTGCCTTCAGACTATCAAGAAGCTCGTCAGAATGAGAGGATTTTCAGCGCAAGCTGCGAAAGCTATCGCCAGAGCGAGGAGGGTCTCTTCACAGAGAGTCTACCAGTCCAAGTGGGAGACTTTAAGAGCTTGGTGTAGGAAGCACAAGGTTTCCTCATCCACTACCTCTGTGAGCCAGATTGCTGACTTTTTGTTGTACCTCAGGCAGGACGCTAAGCTGGCTGTGTCCACAATCAAAGGGTACAAAAGCATGCTCGCTTCAGTCTGTCGGCATAGAGGCTTGGACTTGTCTCACGATAAGGACTTACATGACCTCTTAAAGTCTTTTGAGACAACCAAACAGGTCCAGTTAAAGCCCCCTTCTTGGAACCTTGATGTGGTTCTTAAATTTCTGTGCGCCAAGAGATTTAAGCCCATCTCACAAGCTCCTCTTAGGGAGGTTACAAAGAAAACCCTCTTCCTTTTGGCCTTAGCAACAGCTAAAAGGGTCAGTGAAGTCCATGCAATTGAAAAGCAGGTAGGCTTCAATCTGAATGGGGCAGTTTGTGCCTTGAGAATAGATTTCCTCGCCAAGAACGAGAACCCTTCAAAGCCCTGGCCAAGGACCTTTGAGGTTCCTAACTTGACTAACCTAGTGGGTCAAGAGAAAGAGAGGCTCTTCTGTGCAGTCCGAGCCCTCAAAGCCTACTTGTCTCACACTAAAAATGAGAGAAGCTCTTCTAGCTCCTTGTGGTGTTCGGTGAAAGATCCTCAGAAGCCCCTTTCTAAGAACGCTTTGTCTTTTTTCCTGAGGGAAGTTATTAGAGAAGCGCATCTCTTGTGTGAGGAGGAACACTTCGGCCTTTTAAAAGTGCAGGCTCACGAAGTGAGAGCCATTGCGACCTCGCTTGCTTACCGCAAAAACATGTCGGTCAGACAAATTATGGATGCGACGTTCTGGAGGAGCAACTCTGTTCGCCTCTCATTACCTCAGAGAGGTGAGAGTGGATTATGAGAAATGCTATACCTTGGGCCCATACGTAGCTATGGCTTCTGTATTAGGCAAAGGAGTTACTACCTCCCCTCAACCTTAGTTTTGTATGCCTGTGTGTGGGTTGGTGTTTTTAATGGTTGTCTGAGGTTGTCGACTTGTGTACAGTCACCTCAGTCTAGTTAGATATTTGATATCTAATTTGCAAAGGTTAGGTGGTTGGTTTTGGGAAGGTTGCAGTTTTGAATATATGGGCAATGGTAGTCCTGAAGTCTAGTCAGATTGTTGGTCTCACCCCGTTGACAGACTCGATTGAGTGTTTTCAGCACTGCAGGTCACATTCTGGCTGACACTCCTAAGGGAAAGCGACTCAAGAGGCAGGAACCTTTGAAGTCAGCTACCTTAGCAGGTAAGGAATCAAGGTGTTTTTTATCCTACAACTTTTTTGGTTGTTTCCCCAACGATGTTTACTGTCTATCACCCTCCTCCAAGTGTGTTAATCAGCTATATACTGTATAAATAACTGCCAAGTAAGTTCTATTCATAAAAAGGTAGTTTTTATGATAAAACAAAGTTTTATGGAATACTTACCTGGCAGTTATATATATATTCTAAGGCTCACCCACCTCCCCATTCAGGAGACAGGTCGGGCATAGATGAACTGAAGAACAGAAAACGGGAATGATTTCTCGTACCACCCTGTGACGGGTGTTAACCACCTAACCACTCAACCACCACAAGGCAGTTGCCGCGTTTTGAAAAATTCTGCCGAAAGTCAGAGACATTAGCTATATATATATAACTGCCCGGTATGTATTCATACAACTTTGTTTTGTCATAAAAACTCCATTTTTATTTTTTTCCAGTTAACTATGCAATTTTTTCTTCGTTCGACTAAGAGTGCCGACGAAGCAGAGCTGTTTTGTTCATGCCTGGGGAATCTGCTGTCACTGCCGTCCCTCAGAGGACATCGACATGGGCGTCATCCCTTTTCTTAGAAGTACGCCCGTGACAACATGACCAGCACTTCAGATCATCTTAGAACGCTAACCAGGAGGTTCGCCTCCAAGGGTTGGACAACTTTCCCCTCCGAGGGAAAGTTTCCTCCCCAGGTGTGGGGTTGTTTCTCCCTTCCGAGGGAGAACTTCCCACATCTTAATAAATTCATCGTCTCTGACTGCTGTTGCTGCCTTCGCCCAGGCATCTCTCCCCCCTTGCTGAGTCTCTCTTCCTTCAGAGGCAGAGCACAGTCTTAGGCAAGTCTCTTCTACGAAGTGTTCACCTCTCTCGTTCGCGAGAGAGGCCACTCATAGAGACTCCTCTTCAGAGGATCGCTACTGTTGAAGGTCAGCTAGCTGATCCACCGGTCCTAATGGGCGTCATCAAGTCTCTTCTACGAAGTGTTCACCTCTCTCGTTCGCGAGAGAGGCCACTCATAGAGACTCCTCTTCGGAGGATTGCTACTGTTGAAGGTCAGTCTGCTGATCCACCGGCCCTAATGGGCGTCATCAAGTCTCTTTTACGAAGTGTTCATCTCTCTCGTTCGCGAGAGATGCCACTCATAGAGACTCCTCTTCGGAGGATCGCTACTGTTGAAGGTCAGCTTGCTGATCCACCGGCCCTAATGGGCGTCATCAAATCTCTTCTACGAAGTGCTCACCTCTCTCGTTCGCGGAAGAGGCCACTCATAGACTCCTCTTTGGAGGATCGCTACTGTTGAAGGTCAGCTTGCTGATCCACCGGCCCTAAAGGATGTCATCAAGTCTCTTCTACGAAGTGATCACCCCTCTCGTTCGCGAGAGAGGCCACTCAGAGAGACTCCTTTTCGGAGGATTGCTACTGTTGAAGGTCAGCTTGCTGATCCGCCGGCTCTAATGGACGTCATCACTTCTCTCAGAAGCACGCCCGTAGCAACACCTGATCAACACTTCACAGACTCCAATTGCTGTCTTTGCCTCGACTATTCTCCCCCCTTGCTGAGTCTCTTCCTTCAGGGGTGGAGCACAGTCTTAGGCAAGTCTCTCCTACGAAGTGTTCACCTCTCTCTCGTTCGTGAGAGAGGCCACTCATAAAGACACCTCTTCGGAGGATCACTCTGCTAAGGTCAGCTTGCTGGTCCACCTGCCCTCATGGGCATCATCAGTTCCTGATCATCCTACCAGTAGACCTACCAGCGCAACCTTGCGCTGCAGCTTAGTCCGTGGACTTCGGTCCTGAACTCTTCTATGGACCTTTCACGGTTGCCATCGGTGGATGTTCGCCCTTCCAAAGGGCACATCCCAGTTCCTGATCCTCCTACCAACCTACCACGCACGTGTGTATGTGCCAACGGACTTCCGCGCGTGCACCGATGGTCTTCTGCATGTGCGCGCGCCAATGCACCCGCCCTTGCGCAACAGGTCACACGCTTTGGCGCAGTCTAGGGAGACTGCACAAAACTACACAGTGCCTTACTGTGCGCCAGCACTCTTCCGCGCTTTCCTGCGCCCTCCTGCGCAGTTGCGGTCTCAGATCCAATGCGCCAGCTCTTGCCAAAGAGCCAGTGCTCGCAGATCCAATGCGCCAGCTCTTGCCAAAGAGCCAGCCCTTGCCTGCTCTCCAGATCTCCTTTGCGCTTCAGCAGAAACTGAGCACCAGCATCATCCTGTGTGCCATCGCTCCAGTACTCTCCTGCACACTCGCGCAATAGGCAGAAAAAAAGGAATAAAACTTTTTGGACAGGTCACCATTGCCCCATTCCTCTCCCCGCAAACGTATAACATGACCGCCGGGAAAAGAGGAAAGAGGCTTCACAGAAGGATTCAAGATCCCGAAGATTCCATCTTACAAGGGGAATCAAAACGGGGAATCCTTCGTCCCTGTCTCTTCTGAAGTTTCTTTTTTCCTTGACAGACCACCGTCAGCAAACAGGAAAGCATCAACAGTCTGATCTCTAGATCACTGCTGATGGCTAGTTCACGGTTTGCTGATCGCTAGGTCGCCGATCACCAGATCGCCAATTGCTAGCTCAACGCTGATCTTTGACCATAGTCAGCTTGCTGATCTCTAGCTCACCATCGGCTCACAGACCACCGATTCCCCGATCATCGGCAATTTGCCAGCAGTTCGTGACTCGGACTTAGTAGTCAACCTCTGCCTGTAGTTCCCTAGATCAGAAGGTATACAACATACTTCTCGCTTCTGGCCGTTCGCCATCACACTAAAGTGATCGGCAAACATTCAACAACCCTCATCAACGGCTTGTCGACAGGGAACTACTTGCGCGCACTTTCCAACTGCACAGTAACCATGATACCCAACCATTAACCATTGATTAACATTAGCCAGATTGATTTTATTCTAAGGAATAGCATCAATCCCATCAGGGCGCATGGTAGGGTTAAGCGTTGCCTTCCTTCTGTTAGTTAAAGGAATTCTCTCAGTGAAGAATTCTTACACTGGGTATCGTGTCTAATCCTTTACGACACGAGTCACGACTCCACATCAACAATCTTCAATGCAAAAGGATCCGCAAGGAGCTGTCCCTTTCGGTCGATGTCCACACCATGTTGGAGTTCGAACAAGGGCTAAGACCTCAGGGCTTCATTTGCACGCTGGATCTAAAGGACACATACTTCCAGGCCCAAACCATCCATCTAGGAAGGTTGGAAGATTCAGTCTAGACAAACAAGAAACACTAGTTCAGGGCACTGTGCTTTGGTCTTCCCACTACACCCATCCTGGTCTTACAGGATCGGCTTCTGTCTCCTCCGTTTTGGGACAACTGACTGACCTTAGCAGACTCAGTGGCAACTTGCATTAGCACCGGAACTTCTGAAGTCTTTTTACCAAGATCCAGTGATCAAGGTAAACCGGCGGAAGTCTTCCCTACTTCCCTCCCAGAAGACTGGTGTATCTGGGAATGATTCTAGACACCAATCTCCACAAAACCTTCTCAAAAATGAGAACAACTCCCATCCCAGAGTGACTTGAGTCTAACTGGAATCAGGCCCTCGATCCCCCAGACATTATAACCCCCATGGGACCAGAAGTTTGGACGAACCTCAAGGGATGGGTGTCAGTCGAGAATCTACAGAGCGGTATAACCTTCTCATCCTTCCCCACCCCTCGGACTTGATGCTGGGCTTAGAACACATCAAAAGAAGAGAGGAGGGACCATAGTGCTGCACCACACGACCTCAGCCCTCTGGACAGAGTCCGAAAGTACCTTCACTTAAATCTCTTAAGAGATGAAGGCCAACTTTCCGGTCCTTCAGCAGCCTCCTCGGTTCCTAAAAGACCACTCACTGATGTGATGGGCGATGACACCCCACACCACATAGAGGCTCACATCGGCAAGCAAGAAGGAACTTGCTCATAGCCTCTTCCCATCTAACAGTATAAACACTAAGATGGGCCAAAGTCCGTTCGGTACCGCTTTCAGCCTGCTTCATTCCAGACTAGTAGAATGTGCTCGCCAACATTCTGTGCACAGCATCTCAGGTAAGGTATACCGAATGGTCTTTGGATCACCTTGTAGCCGACAAAGTCCCGACTTTATGGGGTCCTCCAACCAGGGATCTGTTCGCAATGCTCCTGAACCTCAGGCTGCTGTTACTCCCCAGCCCTAGACCCCAAGGCTCTCTAGCAACAACGGTGGGTACAACAATGACGTTCCTGTTTTGTCTGGAGAAGGGCATTTAAGAAGGCTAGAACATCGGTCAGCCTCTCAAGGACTCTCTTAGCTCCGCTATGGCATTATGCAGAACGGTTTCCAAACCTTTTGCAGCTCCTGATAGAGTCTCCAAGAGAATCCTCTCCACATCACAGATAGCCCACTTTGACATCTACCACAGGCTATAGCTTTGCTAGAATTGTACTCCTGGAGACTACCCAGTACCTCCTTTCCCACAAAGGCTTTTTGCAATAAGTTGCGAAAAGGTTGTCTATATATCTTAGGAATTCCTCAGCATCAGTCTACCTGGCAGCATAACTTCTTGTTGGTTGATGTCATGTGAAAGTGTCTCTCTCCACTTGATACCTCTATTCCAGTAATAGAGGAATCCTCGAGTATACACAAGAGGAAAAGACCCCCTATTCAGTTTCAACAGGTAAAGATGATCACTCAACCTTGATCTTTCACCTTCAAACTGAAAGGAAGGGACATCCTCTCATCACTAGACCTTTCCTAACTCATACGGACTTACAACTTGCCTTTCTCCAGTCGGAATTGAGACCTTCCTCTCGGAACATGGTTCAAATTCTCCGACCTCTAAAGAGACCTCCTTATGTTCCACTTCACCAGACAACAAATTTTCACCTGGTTTAAGAAGACAATGTTCCTACAAACTCTGACAGCAGCCATACGAGTCAGGAACTTCATGGTCTCTCTTCCCACATCCCCCATTAATGAGAAGGGTGAAAGGCAATGTTCAGTTTTGTCCCCGAGTATGTCGCCAGACACAGTCTCCAGAGGTGACGGATCCTACACAAGTCTCCACTCGGTAACGTACGATCCAGATCATCCGTTACTGTACCCAGGGTAAGGTATAGGACTACCTTAAGAGAACGGCAACAGCCCACCTGGGTCCCTTCTCTTGTCATCAGCACTGGGAGAGACTAAAGGAGGATCACCAAAACATCATCTCAACATGACGACTCACGATGTCAGAGGCATAGCTATGCCCCTGGTCCTTCTTAGCAGATTACTCTGTGACGCAGGTTTTACAAGAAAGGATGTGAATGCTCCAGGTGACTTTCACAACCTTTCTCCTGCAAGACGTGACCCACAGGAACTCGATACGATCTCTTATCGGTCCGGTGGTAGCTGCGTAACAGCTGGTTGTATACCTCAAGTTCCTTATTGGACAAGTAGCAGAAGGTTGAGGGCACTGTTACCTGGTTTTAGTCTGCATGTATGAAAAGATTTGACTGGCTCTTATTCTTTTCTTCATCCTACCCTCTCTTGGGGAAAGCAGCATCCTGGGTTCTCTGCATAAGCTGACCTCAAACCACTGCAGGTAATCCATGCTCCCTTGTGTACCTAGTATTAAGCTGATACTGTCGCGTCCCCATACCCTGGCGAGGTGGTATTGGGAAAGTCTTAGTTACATCAGCTTGTCCTACGATAGACTCGGAATAACTTTACCTTGACAGTCACACTTCTGCATGTCTCAACACACAGCATGCATAGGCCTCGGACCTTGCATAGCAAGGTTTTAGCAAGGGCAGGGACCCCTTATTTTTGAGTACTAATATACTCAGATAAGGAGCCCCCGGATAAAGCCAAAAGCCAGATTGGCAGGGACGTCCACCCTTCCTAATGGGTGAGTCACCCCTAATAAATAGCGTTTTTTAAATATTAAACTTAGCCGGTGAATATATAATAGCTGACGTCTCGGACGGCTCGACAGATTCCAAAAACTCGCGAGCGATCGCCGTGAAGGTTGCGGGTGTGGCCACCAGCGCCGACTATCGGCCAGATACCGCATATACTTGTCAAGTTCTCCAGTTCTTCTCTGTCGGTCTTGTCGACAAGTTGGTTCCGCTCACTTATGACCTTGAGTTTTCGACCTATTTGGTGAAGTACTTTATTTTGGTTGTTTATTGGCTTTCGCTGTGACGGGTGTTTTTTCTTCAATTAAACTCTTGAAACCCTTTTTTTGGCTGGTGTTTATTGTTGATGACTTTGGTTTTGACTTGGATTTTCTCTGATTGTTCAATATGGCTGACCCTTCTCCTATCAATGAACCTAAATATCGCAAGTGTGCGAGGGATTGCAACAAACGTCTTCCCAAGGCCTCTATCGACCCACATACCGTTTGTTCTAATTGCCGGGGTAAATCCTGCCAATTAGGAGATCGGTGTGATGAGTGCGTGGTCTTGTCGGAATTCGACTGGCTTGAGTATGACAAATATACTCGTAAGCTGGAGAGAGATAGGGTGAGGAGAAGCTCCTCTAGATCTTTGGAATTTTCCTCCTCCCATGCCCCTGAACCTAATCCTTCCCCTGTAGTAGTTGTTCCTGAACCCCCTACTAGCACTCATGAACCGTCCATGCGGGATATGTTTCTAGCGATTCAAGCTTTAGGCGAAAAAGTTGAGTCCTTAGCATCGGACCGTAACCAACTCATGTCAGATGTTAAGTTGTTGAAGTGTCAGAGTGGTAAAACAGAAAATCGTAGTGATAAAGTGATAAGTGCGCAAAGTGTATTTAGTGTTGCGACCGAGGGTTCGTCTGTTCGTGCTTGTCGCTCCCCTAGTCCGAGACCTCTTTCAGGCTCCCCTGCACCAGGGAGAAGTAATGTCGTAGGACTTAAGGGGACAAGAGGCATTAACCAACGTACAGACGTTCCCTCTTTGGTATCGGACGTTTCTCGTCAAGATCGCCCTTACCATAAGACGGGTGAGACTGTGTTCTCCTCGTCCTCCGAAGACTTATCGCACAAGAAACCTTGGCGCAAGGTTTCTAGACCCTTGAAGCGAAAGTCAGTCCCTTCAGGACAGGTCCAGCGTCCTGGCTGTAGCCATTGGGACAGCTCTGACCTCTTGCAGTCGTCGGATGACTGTTCGCCTATTAAGCGCAAGCGTAACACGGGGTCCGAGGGTCGCGGTAGAGGCAATGTTTTGCCAACGCAGACGTTACCAACGTCACGGCCCGTTAGGACTCCCGTTGATCCGAAGTGGGTTGTCCTGCGGGACATGCAGTCTAAGCTTGCCTCCCTTATGGAAGAGTATGACTTTGAGCAGGTTCGCGATGATCCTTTGCTTTCGAGTCGCCAGTGCGCTGAACGTGACTCTGGCCGTCAGCCGCCCAAACGAGTATTCACTCGTCCGTTTGACGTTAGTGCTGACATTTCTAGTACTTTGAAACGCGATGTCAGTAGTCTTTCACGTCAGTCACGTGACATGGATCCTCCCTTGCTGCAGTCTCGTACTGACGTTCAGCTGCTGCCGCCGCAGCCCTGCACTGAAGTTCGCCGACCGGCTCCGTTGCCTCGACGTGACGTTGAGCGTCAGTCACCGCAGTCGGAGGTTGTTTTGCCTGCTCAGACTCTGCAGTCAATGCAGTTCCGACGTGACGTCGAGCGTCGATCAACTTCAGCTGTTGTTGTTGGTCAGTCACAGGGTTTTCAGTCCTTTCAGCAGCGGCGTGACGTCGCTTCCTCTTCTGCTACTGCTGCTCCTTTGCTTGTTGACATTGCCTGTCAAGCGTTGCCTCCTCGGCAGGTCTCTCCTTTTCATGAGACTCGGCAGTTGTCGGACGAAGTTCCGTCGGATGAGGAAGTCGCTGATCCCCTTCCAACTGATATTCCTTTGGGGACTTTGTCGGACGGAGAGGAGCCTAAAGCTGCTCAGCCCTCTCTGGATTTTAAAAAGATCATGCTGATTTTTAAGGAACTGTTTCCTGACCATTTTGTAACTGCTGCTCCTCGTTCGCCTCCGTCAGAGTTTACGCTAGGCCTAGCTACTTCGACGCCGTCGTTTACTAAGCTAGTGCTCTCTCGCTCTTCTAAGAGAGCTTTGCGTTTACTAGGCGATTGGTTGATCACCAGGAGGAGTTTGGGGAAGACAGCCTTTGCTTTCCCCCCGTTTAAACTGGCTTCTAGAGCGAGCGTCTGGTATGACACGGGAGAAGTTCTCGGCTTGGGAGTTCCTGCCTCTGCCCAGGGAGACTTCTCAAGCCTCGTAGACTCTCCCCGTCGCCTGGCCATGAGACGCTCTAAAGTTTACTGGTCCTCTTCGGACCTTGATCATCTCCTCAAAGGGGTTTACAGGGCCTTCGAAGTTTTTAACTTCTTGGATTGGTCGCTGGGAGCCTTGAGCAGGAAGATCTCTTCGGCCGACCGTGATGTATCCGTGCTTATTATGTCCTGCATGGACAAAGCTATCCGTGATGGCTCTAATGAGCTCGCCGCTACCTTTACGGCAGGAGTCCTTAAGAAGAGGGAGACTCTTTGCTCGTTCCTTTCGGCAGGAGTAACTCCCTGCCAAAGGTCAGAGCTTCTCTTTACCCCGTTGTCATCTGCCTTGTTTCCTCAGCAGTTGATTAAGGATATTGCAGCTTCTCTGGTGCAGAAGGATACCCACGACCTGATGGCTACGTCGGCGCGCAAGGCTGCTCCTTCATCATCTTATGTCGTAAGACCCAAGCTCGATACTCCAGCAACTAGGTTTATCCCGCCCTTTCGTGGCAGAGCCCCCAGTAAGGGAGGCGCTCGTGCCGACAGTAAAAGAGGCAAGAGGAGAGGATCCAAGTCCTCCCGTGGCAGAGTCTGACTGCCCACGTCCTCAGACAGCGGTAGGGGCCAGACTGAACAACTTCTGGCAGGCCTGGGAGAAGAGGGGTGCAGACCGAGAGTCTGTGTTGTTGCTCAAGGAGGGGTACAAAATACCTTTTGTACGGAGACCTCCTCTGGTAAAAGTTCCTATAGACCTCTCTCCCAGGTATCGAGAGGAGTCAAGGAGACAGGCACTACAACTGCAGGTGTCTCAGTTGCTAGAGAAGGGAGCGTTGGTGAAAGTCTCGGACCTTCAATCACCGGGATTTTACAACCGTCTCTTCCTAGTCCCAAAGCATACAGGAGGTTGGAGGCCGGTGCTGGATGTCAGTGCGCTCAACGTTTTTGTTGTCAAAACAAAATTTACGATGGAGACCACGAAGTCCATCCTAGCAGCGGTCAGAGAGGGAGACTGGATGGTCTCTCTCGACCTGCAGGATGCGTACTTCCACATTCCTATACACCCGGATTCTCAACCGTATCTGAGGTTTGTATACAGGAATGTGGTGTACCAATTCCGAGCACTGTGCTTCGGCCTCAGCCCTGCTCCTCTTGTTTTTACGAGGCTCATGAGAAATGTGGCAAAATTTCTTCATTTATCGGGGATTCGAGCCTCCCTGTACCTGGACGACTGGCTGCTCAGAGCGTCGTCCCGTCATCGCTGTCTGCAGGACCTTCAATGGACGTTGGATCTTGCAAAGGAGTTGGGACTGTTGGTGAACTTAGAGAAGTCTCAGCTGACTCCCTCCCAAACGATTCTCTATTTGGGGATGGAGATTCGCAGTCTAGCTTTTCGGGCTTTTCCGTCTGCCACCAGGATAGATCAAGCCTTGCTCAAAGTCCGCCTCATGCTGAGAAAAGACCATTGCTCAGTGAGAAGTTGGATGAGCCTCCTAGGGACGCTGTCATCCCTGGAACAATTTATCTCTCTAGGGAGACTTCACCTTCGCCCTTTCCAGTTCCATCTAGACTCCCATTGGGACAAGAACAAGACTTTGGAAGCTGTCTCAATCCCGATCTCCGAACCAGTAAAGACGTGCCTGAACTGGTGGGACAGCAACATAGGTCTTCGAGAGGGTCTGTCCCTGGCAGTCAAGAACCCAAACCACGTGTTATTTTCAGACGCGTCGGATTTGGGTTGGGGAGCGACTCTGGACGGTCTGGAATGTTCGGGTCTTTGGACGTCGGATCAGAGGAGCCTTCACATCAACTGCAAGGAGCTGTTGGCTGTTCACTTGGCCTTGACGAGTTTCGAGAGTCTTCTCCGAAACAAAGTGGTAGAAGTGAATGCGGACAACACCACAGCCTTGGCGTACATCTCCAAGCAAGGAGGCACTCACTCCCACACACTGTTCGTCATCGCAAGGGACCTCCTCATCTGGTCAAAAGATCGAGGCATCTCACTGTTGACGAGGTTCGTCCAGGGAAAATTGAACGTCTTGGCGGACTGTCTCAGTCGGAGAGGTCAGGTGATCCCTACAGAATGGACCCTCCACAAGGACGTGTGCAAGAGTCTTTGGATGACTTGGGGTCAGCCCACCATAGACCTCTTTGCGACCTCATTGACCAAAAGGCTCCCGACCTATTGCTCTCCAGTCCCAGATCCAGAGGCGGCCTACATAGATGCCTTTCTGCTGGACTGGTCTCACATGGACGCTTACGCATTCCCGCCGTTCAAGATCATCAACAGGGTTCTGCAGAAGTTCGCCTCTCACGAAGGGACAAGGTTGACGTTGGTTGCTCCCCTCTGGCCCGCGAGAGAGTGGTTCACAGAGGTACTTCAATGGCTGGTAGACGTTCCAAGGAGTCTACCTTTAAGGATGGATCTCTTACGGCAGCCCCACGTAAGGAGTCTTCATCAAAGCCTCCCCGCGCTTCGTCTGACTGCCTTCAGACTATCGAAAGACTCTCAAGAGCTCGAGGATTTTCGAAGGAGGCAGCCAGAGCGATCGCGAGGGCTAGGAGATCATCTACTATCAAGGTCTACCAGTCGAAGTGGGAGGTCTTTAGAGAGTGGTGCAAGTCATCCTCTATTTCCTCTTCCAGTACCTCTGTAGCCCAAATTGCAAATTTTCTCTTGCATCTGAGAAATGTTCGCTCCCTCTCTGCTCCCACTATTAAGGGCTACAGGAGCATGTTGGCTTCTGTGTTCAGACATAGAGGCTTGGATCTGTCAAATAATAAAGATCTCCAAGACCTCCTTAAGTCCTTCGAGACCTCTAAGGAGCGTCGTATGTCAACTCCTGCTTGGAACTTAGACGTGGTCCTAAGGTTCCTAATGTCCGATAGGTTTGAGCCATTGCATTCAGCCTCCCTGAAGGATCTCACCCTCAAGACGCATTTTTGGTGTGCTTGGCTTCGGCTAAAAGGGTCAGTGAGATCCATGCCTTTAGTAAGAACATCGTCTTCTCTACAGATAAAGCCACATGTTCGCTTCAACTTGGTTTTTTGGCCAAGAATGAACTGCCTTCTCGTCCTTGGCCTAAATCTTTTGATATACCTTGCCTGTCAGAAATCGTAGGCAACGAGGTTGAAAGAGTACTGTGCCCAGTTAGAGCTCTTAAGTTTTATTTGGCTCGTACTAAACCATTACGAGGTGGTTCTGAGGCCTTATGGTGCTCCGTTAAGAAGCCCTCATTGCCCATGTCTAAAAATGCTTTATCGTACTTTATTAGATTTTTAATCCGGGAGGCACATTCTCATTTAAGTGAGAAAGATCGTTGTTTGCTTAAGGTCAAGACGCACGAAGTGAGAGCGATAGCAACTTCGGTGGCTTTTAAGCAAAACAGGTCTCTGCGAAGTATTATGGACGCGACCTTTTGGAGGAGCACGTCGGTGTTCGCTTCATTTTACTTTAAAGACGTCCAGACTCTTTATGAGGACTGCTACACCCTGGGTCCATTCGTTGCAGCGAGTGCAGTAGTGGGTGAGGGTTCTACCACTACATTCCCTTAATCCCAATATCCTTTTATTCTTCTCTTGAAATGTTTTTAATCTTGTCTTGGGTTGTACGGAAGACTAGGAAGTCTTTCGCATCCTTTTTGATTTGGCGGGTGGTCAAATGTCGTTTCTTGAGAGCGCCCAGATTAAGGGTATTGATGAGGTCCTGTTATATGGGTGGTCGCCCTGGATATAACAGCTCCTGGGAGTCTTTCAGCATCCTGAGAGGATGGCTGGGCTTTGTGAGGAAAGCGGACTAATAAGGCAGAGTAATCGTCAGAGTCAGCTTCCATACCAGGTACCTATATTTAAGTGGGTTTTTTTATATAATTGTCAAAAACTCATGAGCATATACGCCTTTATTGCATTAATACTGGTCTCTACCCACCACCATGGGTGTGAATCAGCTATTATATATTCACCGGCTAAGTTTAATATTTAAAAATGATATTTTGATTATAAAATAAATTTTTGAATATACTTACGCGGTGAATATATAAATTAAAGGCCCTCCCTTCCTCCCCGATAGAGACCCAGCGGACTGAGAAGAACTGGAGAACTTGACAAGTATATGCGGTATCTGGCCGATAGTCGGCGCTGGTGGTCACACCCGCAACCTTCACGGCGATCGCTCGCGAGTTTTTGGAATCTGTCGAGCCGTCCGAGACGTCAGCTATTATATATTCACCGGGTAAGTATATTCAAAAATTTATTTTATAATCAAAATATCATGTTTTGTATTCCAGTTACGGAACAAATGATATATTCGTAGATAATTTGTATTTTTCCTAACTATACAAACCTTTGCTATTTATACAAACTTGCCCGCCAGCCCTATCCCCCTTGAATCCTACCTCCAAGCAAATTGAACTAAATCACAGGTGTGTGAACGGGAGTGATAGCAAGCTACCCCCCCTACCCTCCGCTAACTAGTGGTGTGGGTAGTTAACCCTCGCTAAATTTTAATGGCTCGTCATTTCAGCTGTGCCGAAAGTATGATCCCCTAATAAATAGCTCAGGTTTGTATAGTTAGGAAAAATACAAATTATTTACGAATTTGTCATGTTGGTCTTCCCTAAAAGATAATTGTTCTGTCGTAAATACAAATACTCTTCCATTTATAGGGGATTACCTTTCAGTGAAGCTGAAAGACGAGCCAAGAATAATTTTTAATTTTTAGCGAGGGGTAACCACCCACTGAAACCGCTATTGTTCCGTAACCGAAATACAAACCACGCTATTTACATAGGGTATTACTTTCGGCGTAGCTGAAATGGCGAGCCATTAGATTTTTAACGAGGGTTAACTACCCCCGCGCTAGTTAGCAGGGGGTAGGGGAGGGGTAGCTAGCTACCCCTCCCCCCTCACACACTGGTGAACTGACTCACTTCGCTTTTGGCTCGGACGACGAACGGATGTCTCTGTTCCCGTCCTCGCATGGCAGCCATTTACTGTTTGTTCTTTGCTTAGTTACTTATTTTTCTTGTACTCATATATATGTTAACATATTTTTATGTTTATGTATATATTTGAGTATAGAAATCAGTAAGTTTCCTTTTCAGTGTTCGTGCTGTGTGTGTGTACGATATCACCGTGTAGCCGCCGGCAGTCAGGCCACTACGATGTAATTTCATGGACTGCGATCTCTTCCTTGGTCCTTCGGTCAGCTCCTTCCACGGGCGCCGTGGGGAGTCGTCTTTGCTGGACTTATTATTT
The DNA here is from genome assembly GCF_036898095.1 of Palaemon carinicauda. NCBI lineage: Eukaryota > Metazoa > Arthropoda > Malacostraca > Decapoda > Palaemonidae > Palaemon > Palaemon carinicauda. The sequence goes on along the minus strand of NC_090748.1, from coordinate 20,714,122 downwards.
TGTTTCTCCCCTACTCTTCTTGTTCCTACGGGGAAGGTGGGGTTTAGCGTAGGAACGCGAGAGTGTAGTTTGACTACGGCCTCTCTCTCTCTCTCTCTCTCTCTGGAGGTCGTTCACCCTTTTACTACGTTTTCTACATACTACGATAACTCCTCCGTTCGGGTGGAGTTGCTACGCAGTACTTTTATCTCAATTATATTTTTATTATAAAATCTAATTGTATTTGTTAACTTTTCAGCTTTTTAGAATGTTTCCCTTCGGGGTTTTTCGTTCTTACTTTTAGTGAACATTCTTTAATGAATTGCATAATTATAACTTTTATAATTCTGTTTTTGTTACAGTTCTCTCCCTTCCCCCTTCCTGTGAGTGTAGGTGGGGTTGAGGGCTCTTGCCTGTTATGTAATTCTTGTGTTCTTTTCCCTCGGGTTTCCTCTTCGGAGTCTTCCCGGGGGAATGCATGTTAACTAATTACTTTTATTTTCACAGTTTACAATCTGTTTTTCCGTTTGCCTAATGTGACAACGAAGCAGAGCTGTCTTGTTGGGACTCGGGAAGTCGGCTGTTGCTGCCTCCTCTATAGGACTTCATCAGGGGCGTGTCTCCTTCTCCTGGAAGTTCTCCCGAGACAACCGACAGCTCTTCAGTTCATCTTAGAACACTCCGGAGGTTTGCCTCCTTGGGTGGGTAACTTCCCTTCCGAGGGAGGTTCCCTGCCCAGGTTTGAGTTTCTTTCCCTTTCGGGGGAAACTTCTCTTACCATTAATAATTATGATATGTTCCTGGTCCTCCGGCAGTTTTGCTCTTGGTGCTGAGCGACCGCTTTTGTAACCTTGCTCAAGGGGCTGAGCGGTTACATTCTCGGACCATAGTTTTTGTGCGACTATGCTCTTGGTGCTGAGCGGTCTCCCCTGCAGCTACGCTCAAGGGGCTGAGCAGCTGCTGGAGCGCCTCTTCGGAGGTTGGCTCCTAGGTCACTGGCTGACCCTTCGGCCCTATGGGCTCCATCTTCAGTCTCTTCTACGAAGTATTCCTCTCTCGTTCGCGAGAGAGGACACTCATAGAGACTCCTCTTCGGAGGACTCCTTCTGCTGTTGTTGCTGAAGGCTCAGTCCCCTTCGGGGGGCAGCTGAGCCCTACGGTCTCTCCTGCGAGTGTTTCTTCCCTGGGGGGGAAGTTCACCACAGAGACTCCTCTTTGGAGGTCTCCTTCTGCTGTTGTTGCTGAGGGCTCAGTCTCCTTCGGGGGCAGCTGATGCCACGGTCTCTCCTGCAAGTGCTTCTCCCCCTTGGTAGTTCACTCCAGAGACTCCTCTTCGGAGGTCTGATGATGGTACTCCTGCCTGTGGTCGTCTTCATCTTAACCTTCCCCGCAGAGGATCCTCCTGCCAGACCTTCTCCTGGACGCAGATGCGCAGGGGGCGCCAATGTACCTCGTTTCCAACGAGCACCGGTCCCTTCGGGGCAAAAGGGCTTACTTCACAATGTGGGTAAGTCCCTTAAGTGCCAGGTTTTACCTGCGCGCCCACGTTTTAATGCGCGCAGTAGCGCGCTTGCGGTCTCCTGCTGTGTTCCAGACTTCTCTCCTGCGATCTCCTGTAGCTGAGTCTCGCCGTAGATCTCCTGATCGCCAGCGCTCACCTGCGCCTCTGAGACCTTCTGTGCGCCAGCTCTCTTCACCTCGCCAGCGCACTTCTGGACGATTTTTCCTGCTACGCGCCTTGTGCGCCAACGGTCTCCTGTACGCCCACGATCACCTGCGCGCCAGCACACATCTGCGCTCCCCTTTTTAATGTGCGCAAATGCGCGCCAACGTTCGCCCTCGCGCCCACGATCTTTGGATCTAGGCACAGGCAAGGAGATTGTTCCTTCTTTTTACACCCACGACCGCCTGCTCGCCAGCGCACATCTGCGCGCCCTTTCCTGATGTGCACAATGCACACCAGTGTACTCCACGAGCTTCCAGATGTGGGTGGAGGTGAAAGAGATGATTCCTTCACCTCCTTGCCGACGATCTCGTGTGCTCTAGATTTGAACGAGTCTCTGAGCTCCCGCACACGAGAATTCTTCTGTACTCGCCCACGAGCGTTCGCTATTATGTGCAACCTCACCATCTGGTTCTGCCCCTCGCTGATATCTTCTGGCCGCGTAACCGCTCTCCATCGTTCTCCTACGCGCCAGCGATCACGCGCGATTCTTCGCCTGCCCGCTAGCGTTTTCAACGCGCCAATGCGCCCACACTTCAGATCGCCGTACACGGCCACGCGTTGGCTCTCCTGTACGCGCCCACGCGTCCTCATGCGTCCTCACGCGCGTGCGCACACATATTCGCCCGCGCGCGAACCAACGATTGTACCATCGCGCGAGCGCCAAGGGCGATTTCGACTGCGATTCCCGTTGGGTTTTTCGCAACGCGGGCAACCTTGCGAGTTTTTCTGGAGCGCATACTTTCAGATCATCATAGTCACGATCTTCACCTCGTAAGGGCAGAGCATGACACGTACAAGAGCAAGAAGAATCTTCAGAAGAGTCTGGGTGACATTCTTCTCCCTTTTCAGGCAGGCCCCATCATCCCTCTCCTCAGGATCGCCCGATCCCCTTCCCTCCAACGGTGGCTGCTGACACTGCCTCTGTCAGTCGTCAACAGAGGGAATACTTCGAGATCATGGGGTAGCCTGATATAGCCCCTCCTCTCCACCATTCCGTGCAACGAGCCTTTCGGGGGTTTTTCCCTCGAGAAACTCTCCGCCCGGCAGGTGACTTTCTCAACTTCGGGAATCTTGAACCAGGAGAAAGCCTCAAAGGGTGCCAGGCAGGCCACCTCGTGGCTGATCGTCGAACTTGAGTCTCTGGCCATCCGGTCGCAACCCGAGGTTTTATACAAGGAAGCTCTGGGAAGGTTATGGAACTCTCCTCCTCTCGGACACGTGCACCTTCGTTTTCCGACACCAAGTGTCGAACTTGGGGACAAACTCGATGTTGAAGCATTGAGATGCAGTGACCGAGAGGTTTTCTCTCGAAGGTCCCTACCGTGGATATCGGCAAACCCAGATACTCTTCCATCCTTGGAAGGGGCTTGTTTCAGCCCAAGGACAAGGAACGAGCGACTGAGAGGTGGAGAGAATCGTATCACGATTCGCTCCTCCAAGGCGCTTACATCCAGTCCCTACAAGCCTCCAGCGCCTCAACTTCAACAGCCTCGTTTAGCCTAGGACATCAAAACCAGCACGGGCAGCTAGACAAGGTGTCTATGCAGCTTCCCCCCTCCTGTCGAGGACGAAGGGCGAGGAGCCCTCCTGGGAAGGCAATAATCCTAGAGGGGGCGGCCTAGGCCGCAAACGCTAGGATTGGCAACCCCTATCTGCATCCCCCAGTGAGGGGGGGTGCCTGGATTTGCGCCTTCAAGTGGCATCAACTCGGGGCCGATTCCTGAACGATCTCCATGATCAGCTAGGGATTTCATGTCCCATTTCGTAGCATCTCTACCTCCCCTGTCAGCGAATCCAGTGTCGCTGAGCCCCTATGCCATGGGATCGGCAAAGGGGCTAGCCCCTCGGGCAGAGGGCGAGACCAGGCTCTAGAAGGATGCTCTCCAAGGTTGTCGGTGGCTCCCCCCAAGATTCTTCAAATGACTCTTTCTTGTAAGAAGCGCCTGAAGGCTGGAGACCCGCCATCGTCCTCTTAGCCCTGAACAAGTTTGTCGTACAAACTTCGGTCAGTATGGTACAACAGATTCGATCGGACTTGTAGGGGAACCACAAGACTTCACGTGCATACTGGATCCGAAAGACAGGTACTTCCAGATCCCAATCCGTCCGTCTTTACAGGAAGTACTTGGAATTCAGCCTAGGCAACAGATATACCAGTTCAAGGTGATGTGCTTCGATCTTTCCACAGTACCGCAGGCATTCACTAGGGAGTTCATCCCGAACCCTCATGTCCACACAGGAGCGGCATCCGCCTCCTTCGCTTTCTGGATGACTGGCTACCCCGGCAGTTTCGGTATCGACCCTTCTTCGACTCCGAGACAAGCCTCTGAGACTTTGCCAAGATCTAAGGATCATGGTAAATCTCGAGAAGTTTTCTGTTTCCATCGCAACAACTGAGATATCTAGGCTTAATTTTAGTCTCCAATCTCCGTTAAGCCTTCCCACCAGATGACAGGATAGCAAGGCGGAGGAGAGTAGTAGAACCTTTCCTTAGGCGAGGAGAGTCTCCAGCCCTTTTCTGGTTACGCCTCCTAGGTCACCTTCCTCCTTGACCCCTCTAGCCCCAAACACTCGCCTCAGGATTAGTCTCCTGCTTTGGCGACTCAAGTCCCGGTGGAATCAAGACTACGATTCCCCAGACATTCTGGTCCTATGGGACCTGCCGAACGAGGGATCCTGCAGTGTTGGTTGACCTACGAAGCCTTTGCTAGAGAGTGGATCTTCTCGTCCCTCCTCCGCTTTTGATGCTGTCCTCGGATGCGTCAAAGAAGGGGGGGGGGGGGGGGAGGGCACGTTCTGAACCAAAGGATCTCAAGCCTATGGCCAGAACTAGAAGGGTACCTCCACATCAATTGGCTAGGGATGAAGGCCATATTCTGGCCCGTCAACAGTTCCAAGAGGCCCCGGCGAGTCACTCCGTGAGCGACAACACCACGGTAGTTGTTTATTTCATCAAGCGGGGAGGTACTTTTTCATAACAGTCTTCCCATCTTACAGTAGAGATACTGAGATGAGCCGAAGTCCACTCAATACCACTATTGGCTCGCTTCATTCCGGACAAAGGAATGTGCTCTCCGACAGTCTGAACAGAGCATCGCAGATAGAGAGTACCGAGTGTTCTTTGGAACCCAAAGTAGCCGGCAAGCTCGGACCTTGTGGTCCTGTTCGCGACAACCTTGAATTTCAAGCTGTCGCTGTACTTCTCCCCTGCCCCGGACTCCAAAGCACCCTGCCGTGATGTCTTCCCACATCGGTGGGACAACATCGACGTCTACGCCTTGCCACCGTTGGGTCTGAGGGGAAGGGGGGGGTCAACAAGACCAGACTATTGGTCAACCTGTCGATGACTCTGATAGCTCCGCTACGGCATCATGCAGAGTGGTTTCTGGACCTTCTGCATCCCTTGATGGAACTCCCGAGAGAGCTTCCCCCACGACAAGAGCTAAAGCAACCACACCACTACATCTACCACAAGCCGTAGCTCCGCTTCGGCTCCACGCCTGGAGTCCATCCAGCATCTCACAGAGAGAGGCGTTCTGCAACAGGTCGCGGAGCGGATGTCTTGACACCTGCGAAGTCATCCGCAGGGGTTCACCAGGCGAGGTGGAGAGTCTTCTGTGGTTGGTGTCGTGGAGAGGTATCTCTCCCCTCGATGCCACTATTCCAGCGTTAGTGAAGTTATTGTTCATCTGCGGGAGGAAATACGCCTTTTGCTCTCGGCGGTAAAGCCTATCGCTCAGCCTCAAGCCTGGCCTTCAGGCTCTAAGGCTAGACAATTCCTCCTCGCGGGATCTTTCTTCGCTCATACGAAGCTACGAACTTACCTGCATCCAGTCGGAAGTGAGACCTCCTCCATGGAACATGGGTCGGGTTCTTAGGGATCTTAAGACTTCTCCCTGTGAACCATTACGCTAGTCATCTGATAGGCACCTGACTTAGAAAACGGTGTTCCGGCTCGCTCTGGCTTCGGCCAAGCGTATCAGCGTACTTCATGGTCTCTCGTTCGACCTCGCCCATTCAAGAAGATAGGGAGAGGTAACGTTCGGGTTCGTCCCTGAGTCGGTTACTAGGCTCAAGATCTTGGAGTCCCAAACCTTCGGTTCGACTCTTTCAGGATTTTGAGTCTCCGTTCTGTAACAGATGACCCAGGCCTTCTCCTACTATGCCCAGTAAGGAGTCGGAGGTGTTATCTTAAAGAACAGCTGCAGTTCGTCCTCACGTGCAAGCCCTGTTTGGGAGCACAGGAAGGACGAAGAGGAGGGTCACCAAGAATACCTTTGCGGCCTGGATTCTAGGACCATCCATCTTGCCCTGAATCCAGACCCTCCTCCGTCATGTAGCTTTAGAGCACACGATGTCAGAGGCATCGCAACGTCACTGGTCTTCAAGAAAACTACTCTGTGACGCAGGTGCTACAAACGAGTCTGGAAGCGTCGGACGACCTTCACAGCCCACTACCTGCAGGACGTGACCCACAGGAGTATCGATACGTTTTTCTATCGGCCTGTGGTGGCTACACAACAGCTGGTCTAACCTCAGGCTCCTTAATGGACAAGTAGCAGAAGGTTGAGGGCATTGTTACCCGGTGTCAGACTGCATGAATGAAAGAGGTATGTCTGGCCCTTACTTCTTTCTTCATCCTCCCCTCTCTTGGGGAAAGCAGCATCCTAGGTTCTCTGCATAGCTGACCTCAAACCTCTGCAGGTAAACCATGCTTCCTTGTGTTCCTAGTATTAAGGTAATACTGTCGCGTCTCCCATATCCTGACGAGGTGGTATTGGGATAATCCTAGCCCAGAATTCCATCTAAAGGTCTTCAGGTCGACTGCCTAGGACAAGTCACGCTTCATCCCTCCACACACAAGCTTATGTAGGCCGCACGCTCCTTGTGGAGCAAGGAACTTGCGAGGTGCAGGGACTCTTTTTCTCGAAGTGCTGCTCACTCGGATTCTGAGTCCCCGGGTAAAGCCAAAGCCAGTATGGCTGGGGACTTTCCACCCTTCCTAAGGGGTAAGTCACCCTATGTAAATAGCGTGGTTTGTATTTCGGTTACGGAACAAATGACAAATTGGGAGATAATTTGTATTTTTCCTAACCATACAAACCTTAGCTATTTACACATATTTGCCTGCCAGCCCTGTCCCCCAAGTCAAGTCCTACCTCTAAGCGAAGTGAGTCAGTTCACCAGCGCGGGGGTAGTTAACCCTCGTTAAAAATCTAATGGCTCGCCATTTCAGCTACGCCGAAAGTAATACCCTATGTAAATAGCTAAGGTTTGTATGGTTAGGAAAAATACAAATTATCTCCGAATTTGTCATGTTAGGGGGGGGGGGGGATGGGGGTAGACTGGCTACCACCACTCATTCACACACCTGGGTTGAGTAACCACTTTACTTTATGGCTTGGTGGAGATTGGTCTTACTTCCGCTCTCTCCCGTTTTGACTTACTATTACAATACTTTTTCTTTACAGTGCGTGTGTTTCAGTGATTTCAGTCCTGCAATGTGAACATGTCCTGGTCCCGAAGACCGTGCGCGAGGTACCTTCATGTCCGCTCTGTTGACGGACCCCACCTATTGTGTCCAACTTGCCGGGGCTGCTGGTGTTCACGGGATGACACTTATAGTGAGTGTAGTGAGTGGTCTGCCTCCTAGTGGGATTGGTTTGATGATGGAAGAAGAAAGCTAATCGTGATTCTTCTCCTTCGGGGTCTTCCTTGAAGTTGAAGAAATCATGGTCTTCTTTTACCACCCAACCCTTTCTCAAAGTTGCTCCTCCATCGGTCTCCTCTGGGGAACAGCCGAGTACAGCGCAGCCCTGGTTACCCCAGGTTAACTCCGTAGGTCTTGGGACGGTGCCTACTCCCCTAGCAAGTCGGTCCCGCCCCCTCCTTGGGGGAGCGCCTGCTCTTTTACTGATCTTGTCTTTTTGGCCATCCATGGGTGTGAATGGTCCCTCTTTTAAGGACATTCTGTTCGGACTCCTTCAATTGGAGCTGAGCAGAGGCTCTCATCGTCTTCTTCGTAAGTCGATCCTACTCCTTTGGGCGCAGGCGCTGCTGCTTATCGGTTGGACTTTCGGTTCCCCGTGCTAAGGATGATGTAACTTGACCAGGGGCGGAGGAGGAAGCTTGTTTCCCCTTCCAAAACTGCACGATAGCGGTCGTACGATTCTCCCCCAAGGGCGGTGCCAGAGCTCAGTCCTAGGTGATGTTCTCCCTCGGTAGAACAGGTCTCTCCTTCGGCAGAGGAAGCTTCTGAGCTTCTTGGGCTTGAGCAGTCTCCCCCTCGGGCGGTTACTACTAGACGTCCCCCTTCTGTTGTTCGTCGGGTGGAAGGGTTTCTGACCCTTCTCTATCCAGGTCGTGCTCCTTCTACTGCGGTGAGGAGACGACTTGTTAAACCTCAGAGTTCAAGTCACAATCTCCCTTCAGGGTCTCATGACAATCTAGCATTGGGCTTGCTGGATCCGAAGCCTTCCGGATTCCGTTGCGATGTTCCTCGAGGTTCTCATAACTTGGAACCTTCGGTTCCTCACGTTGTTAAGACTTTGAGTTTGCGAGATTTTGAACCCTTGAGTTCTGGAGAGGGAGGTCTCAACCTTCCGGACTCACCAGTGGTAGCTTATAAACCCCCCCAAGCGGCGGCGCGAGCCCTAAACCACGCCCCCTTGGACGGAGTTACCAGGGACGAGCGGGTTGACTCGGCAATGGAAGCCACATTTCTGAAGTTGACTTCGGCACAGAACGTTCTCCTCTTTTCCCTCCTGCTGCTCCCAACACATGTTTGCTGGTTTTCATTATTCTGCACTCAGCAACTAGAGTAATTTCTCAGCCCAAGGCTAAAATATGGCTAGGCAAATTCTTACCTCCGTGGAGGTGCATCGGCTTACCGAAGACTCCAGCGAAGAGGAGAACGTAATCAGTAACGTAAAACGAACACAATCGACTGCAGGAAGTGTAATGCCTTCAAATTCTGATATTGTTAATATGTTACTCCAACAGAATCAAACTCTCATGAAAATTATTCAGTAAAGGTAAGGTTTTAAATTCTGTTTACAACGAAAACGTCATATGGAAAGCTGCTGATTTAGACTCATGACGTCACAAATGCAAATGGCGGCCCCCATACGTAAGTTTGTTATGATTTGAATGGTTAGAGCAGGCATTTCCGAACATAGCGTAAGTAGCTTAAGCAATGCATGTGCATGATTACAACATGAAATAATTGGAGAAAACAAACTAAATACTCCAATTTATATATACTGTATAACAAAATTATAACTTGCTATACAAAACAAATTGCTTGCCTGACACATCAAAAGCACGCAGCTTTATAGGCAGTAGGCTAGACTACAGGTAAGTTAGGCCGTTCGAGTTTACATTTCTCACTTTAAACCTATCGACACTAGCCTAGGCCCTGGGGGGCGATCTACTAAGGGTTACATATGAGGCAGGTCTAGATTATTAATAATAACAGATATAAACTTAACATTCACTGAAATATGGCACTGAATTAACCTAAGAGGGCTATTTGAATCGTGAACCCCATTGCCTGACTTCAGCCTTCTAGGTCTGCTGCTGTCCATATTTACTATACCTGTTGAACAAGCATTTTAAATTAATCTATGGTAAATAAATCACTGATATTAAAACATTCATCTCGGCAGAAGTGGTTCACCTGCTAAGAAGAATGAGGCTCCCCCTCCTACTAAGCGCTTGAGGCGATCACCTGAATTACCTGAAAGTGCAAATTTAGACCTCTTTTCCTTTTATAATAATGGAGATGAAAGTGATTACGAGGATTTCAACCTTCTTACCTTCCATAAACCCATTCCTTCATATATTTCCACCAATTTCAAAGCTGAACCATCTTTTCATAGAGAAGAGAAAATTCAATTGAATAATTAACTAGTAGCATTAACTTTCAGTGAAGGCCATAGTGATAACCGTGATAAATTCTTTGTTAGTAGTCAAAATAAGGAGTTCTCAGACTTTTTTAAATTAATTAATACTCCAAAGTTGAATTCCTGAAGGTGAGGTATTTGATTACAGCCACAAGAGAAAATTTTTTTATGACAGAAAATATTAAAATGAGTATTTCTGCCTTTCAAGGGCATGCAGCACTGGCACACATTGTATACCCCTCCAAAGTAAATGACATTGAGTTTTTGTCCAAGATTATTATTGGTCCCCTAAGAAGGAGCAGACCTCATACAAAATTTGATAAGAAATTTCAGAAGTAGAGCACTTCCTAGATACCTCAAGGAAGAGATAAGAGATCTTATAATCAAAGCAGACATTAAAGAAGTTTGGAATTTAACTGAAGTTAATAACGAGTTTTGCTCTGCACCAGACCACCATGACATGGGGCCAAATGCTGTAAATAAGGATAGAAGTCAAGAGACCTTGCCTTTGGCCTCAAACCCAATGAATAACCCCTCCCAGAGCCCCCCAGAGAATAGGATAGGTAAGTCATTACTAATGAATATTGATAGTTGGAGAAAGCTTCCTAATGCCTCTTTTGCTTGTAAAATTATCAATGAAGGGGTGAGAATTCCATTTAATAATAAACTAAAAGCCCAGAGGTCATTAAAAAGAACAGGTAAAGATAGATTTTATTCAATTAACAAGCGTAAAATATTGGAAAGAGAATGTGACAGACTGCTAAAACTAGGAGTCATAGAGCAGATCCCCAGAACTTCCTTTTACTACTCCAACCACATATTTTATAAATTAAAACCAGATGGAACAGTACGACTAATCGTTGACATGAAAGTGCTCAACACCATGATAAAAAACCTTCTTTTACCATGCTCAAGGCCAATACTATATTTCCCTATCTACATCTAAACTCTTGGGCCTGCAAACTAGATTTAAAAGATGCTTATTGGCACATTCCATTACATGCAAGTAGCCAGAAATTTCTAACCTTCAAACTAGGTAAAAGGAAGTTCAAATGGACTGTGGTACCCTTTGGACTAAAGACAGCACCTTATATTTTTTCAAAGATAATGTACACGGTGATCAAGTATATTAGAACTTCATATAACATCTTAATATTCAATTATCTTGATGACATTCTTATATTAGCAAAAGATTATTTAAAATGTAAAAATCACATTCAGTTAGTCATTAAGATCTTGTCAGACTAAGGATGGAATATATCACTTAAAAAATCTACAATTGAACCGACTCAGAGAATTGAATTTTTAGGAGTGCATTACAATATGATTAAGAAAACTATGAATCCCAGTGGGAAAAACATAGAGAAGTGTGTCGAATTGGCCAAAGCTTTCTCCAACTCTGTTAAATCTGACCCTCATTCCTATCAAATGTTAATCGGAGCTTTAAATTTCAGTGCATCCTATACAAGCTTGGGAAGGTTCCATCTTAAATATATCCACAGATACCACAGTTATTTTAACTCAGGGTACAAAATCATTCCCCACACCTTCAAAAAATACCTAAAGCCATGGGAACAGAGACAAATGTACAGAGGGGTTAACATTAACATTCCAAAACCACAAATAGATGTAGAACTTTTCACGGACGCTTCCAACCAGGGTTGGGGAGGTGCTTTAGTAATAGCGGGTAATATGCTCTCAATAAATGGAACTTGGACAAATGAAGAATCCTCCCTTCACATCAATATAAGAGAGTTACTAGCTTGCTTCTATTCTTTGGAACACTTCACCACTAGGTTATACAACAAAGTAGTCTTAATACATGTTGATTCAAAGGTTACTGATTGTTGGCTAAGGAAACAGGGTAGTATCAGAAACAAGTTAGCTCATGAACTGGTCAGGAAAATACTTAGTACCATGAAGGATCACAACATACAGATAAATTCCAGATGGATCAGGGGAGTAAGCAACACCATCGTAGACTCACTTTCCAGGGACCTGGGTTCCATTCACACAGAAATTTCCCTCAGTGACAGTCTATTCTCCTTAATCTGCTCTGACTTCAATTTCACCCCGGAAATAGATCTGTTCTCAAATGGCTTCAATACTAAGTGCAAAAAGTTTTGTTCATCTCTTCCAAACCAAAAAGCCATCAGCAATAATGCACTTACGATTAGCTGGAAGGGATCAACACCTCTCTATGCCTTTCCACCAGGATTCTTACTACACAAAGTAGCTTTTAAAATCTATAAAGAATGCAATAATAACATGCTTTTCTGCACCATATCGCAGGGGACAGAACCATGGATTCCATTAGTGAGGTCAGTCTCGAAGCAGCACAAACGATATACTGTGAAGATCGAAGACTACCAGATAGTTCTCAAGGATTGTATCTCACCCTCAGCAAAGCTCCAATCAACTTTGATCGCCTTCAAAATTTAAAGGACCAGCTCCCTAATGTCTTTCCTCCTGAGGTTTGCTCCAAAATTGCTATCAGCTTGAGGGACAGCTCCTTGCACAAGTATGAAAAACTATATAACATTTTTAAAAGTTTCATTCACAAGGAGTATGGAAGAGACAACAAATTCCCCCTGTTAGCAATTATTTTATTTTTCAATCACCTTATAGACAGGGGACTGTCTTACAATACCCTGAAGAGCTACAGAGCAGCTTTAGGTCCTATCTTGTCAGGTTATTTCCCAGGTTACTGTCTTGCAGAAGACAAATATGTCAAAGCAATGATATCGGGAGTTAATTGAAGAAAGCCTTGCAATTCTCACCAGTTCCCTGGCTGGGATCTAGACAAAGTAATCTCGTTTCTCAACACCACAAGAGATGACTCTACCTTACTACTGACACAGAAAACCTTATTCCTAGTAGCCTTAGCTTGCCCTTTAAGAGCAAATCAATTTAACAATCTCTGCATTTCCAGGAGCACTTTCACTCCAGAACACATTGTCTTACGGAACCACCCTTCCTTCATGGCCAAAAACCAAAAGAACAACTACACGCCAATAGAGATCAGCTTTAGGAAGCTTCCTAACAGACCAAAAATATGTCCGGTCAGACAATTGAACTTCTATTTGGAATACACAAACAAAGTCTGTATGGAAAGAAACATAGACAGGAAAGACCACATATGGCTAGTTGAACACTTCAAGATAATTTCTTTACAAAAAATGAGACAACATTTTAGGGAGTGCATTTTCAGAGCCGACCCAAATGCAACTAAACAGTCAACGAATTTCCACTCTATAAGGGGTCAAGCTTCATCAAGACTGCTATACAATGGAGTATCTTTACAAGAAATCATGTCCAGAATGAATTGGAGAAGCGACTCTGTCTTCAGCTCTTACTATGCTCTCCTCGGCTTACAGGGAGCTTTCGATGCTGTGGTTGCTGAACTTCATCTTCAAGCCCCCTGAAGCATCTGCCTAGCTACCACTGGTGAGTCCGGAAGGTTGAGACCTCCCTCTCCAGAACTGTAAGTTTACTTGTGAACGAAGGTTCTGGAGTGGGAGGTGAACCTTCCGGACTCAAGGTCTGGGTGACCCTCCAACCCTTACCCGTGAGCCGAGGAGACCATGTACTTAGGAGGGAATATTCTACAACTTCATAATCCAACAGAGTAGGTTATATATACAAGAACACACACATAGAATCACTATTATTCCACAGAAAACAAACTAACTGGAATCTTTCAATATTCATATCAACCAAGAGAGCACAAGAAGATTGAACTTACTAGTAAAAAAACCTTTGTGTCCAACAATTTGCACCTTCACAGTAATTCCTTTATAACTTGCACAGCCAAGGTAAGCTCAACCACTTCTGTGTTATTTTTTGTTCTATTACAACTTCAAAAATGTGACTTCCATTGCCGAGTCAACCCGCTCGTCCCTGGTAACTCCGCCCAAGGGGGCGTGGTTTAGGGCTCGCGCCGCCGCTTGGGGGGGTGGGGGGTTCCAGGGGCGGGGTGTATAAGCTACCACTGGTGAGTCCGGAAGGTCTCACCTCCAACTCCAGAACCTTCGTTCACAAGTAAACTTACAGTTCTGGTTGCTATGTTCCTTCGGGTTCTCGTAACTTAGGGCCTTCGGGTCCTCGTTTCATCAAGCTTTTGGGTTTATGAGACACCAAACCTTCGGTTTCTCGCAACCAAGGACTTTCAGGTCCTAGTCATGTTGAGCCTTCGGGTTCTCGTGACCCAGAACTTTCAGGTTCCTGTTGTGCTGAGCCTTCAGGCTCTCACAACCCAGGTTACGCTGAACTTTTGGGCTCTCGTTGCACTGAACCTTCGGGCTCTCGCAACCCCAATCTCTCAATTCTCTTGAGTTTTATTGGTCTGCGTCATGTTGAACCTTTGGGCTCTTGTGTTGCTCAGAACGTAGGGCTTGTGAACCCTCGGGCCATCGGTTACACAGAACCTTCGTGCACTTGTAATCAGGAGTCATCTGTCTCCCATTGCATGGAACCTTTGGGCTCTTGCAACCCTGGTCACGCTGAGCCTTTGGGCTCTCGTGATCTGCGTCACGCTGAAATTTTGGGCTCTTGTGACTTGCTTCAAGTTGAGCCTTTGGGTTCTCGTGATCTGCGCTCACGCTGAAATTTTAAACACAAGACTTACCTGGTGGTTATATATATAGCTTACGTCCCTGACGTCATGGCAGAAAAATTCAAAAGTCGCGCCAATCGCCGATTGGATAGCCAGGTGTGCTACCCATACGCCCCTGGCGAGGTACCCAGAAACCATTCCCTCGGTATTCATATCTTCCCTGCCGGCGCTAGCGGTAACATTGGTTGGATATTCTCCTCGCGTTTTGACTGATTATTGCTATCCCTTTGGTGAAGTACAATAATTCTGGTTTTTTTACTCTCGCTTGATTGATTTTTCGTTTGGATACTCTAGTTAAATGTTTGGATATTGATTTTTTGACCCTTGCTTGTACTTGATCTCTCTGTCAAAGTTCAAAATGGCTACCCCCTCTAGTGGTTTTAGGGTGTGTGCTAGTCGGTATAAAACCCGTTTGTCAAAGGCCTCCATTGATCCTCATTCATTATGCATTAAATGTAAGGGTAAAGTTTGCAAACTTGATGATAGGTGTGACGAATGCCTTATTTTGTCTGATCATGAGTGGCTTAATTTCGATCATTATATTCATAAGTTAGCTAAAGATAGGGTAAGACGTAGTTCTTCTCTTTCTTCTAAAGATTCCTCTTCATATGTCACTTTTCCTATTCCTTCTCCTGTAGTGGTAGTTCCAGATCCCGCTACGAGTACCATTAATGAACCAACACTTAAAGATATGATGTTGGCTATCCAGGCATTGGGTACGAAGGTAGAGTCTATCGCTGCAGATAGAACGCAGTTAATGGCTGATGTTAAACAGCTAAAGAGTGAAAGTGTTAAAGGTACCGTGAATGTTATTAGTGCTGTGGAGGGTACGCCTGCTCGGGCTTGTCGTTCTCCTAGTCCTGGACCTCTTCCAAGCTCCCCAACTCCTGGGAGAAGGAATGTCGAAAGACGAAAGGAAACGAGAGGCATTACTTCCCGAGCAGACATTCCCTCGAGCGTTCCTGTTGATTTTTCCCAGGATGTTCGCTCGTACCATAGTAAAGGTGAAGTTAAAAAGTTTGGCTCATCATCGGAGGATGATTTTCCTAAAAGAGGTTGGAGTCAAACTTCTAGACCTCTTGAGAGGAAATTTGACCAACGTCCTTCCAGGACATCGCAAGCAGGGTGTAGTTATTTTAACAGTCCTTAACGCTTTTCGTCTGAAGGAAGCTCACCTTCCAAGTGGCCTGCCAGGACATTAGTTGAAAATAGTCCTGCTGTTGAGCAATTATCCGAACTGGCCGTAACATCGTTTCATGCTCCTTCGCCTCCTTCAGATTGGATCTCGCCCGCTGTTCGCTGTAAGTGGTCTTTGAGCGGGGGAGAGGAAGAGCTTGCGATTAGTGTTTCGCAAGATTCTAATTTTAAGATGTTGCAAGAAATGCAGCAGAAGCTTTCATCTTTTATGAAAGGCTACCAACCTACCGAATCCTCCTCTCTTAACACTAAGCGGCGCAAGGCGGAGAGTCGGCGATTCGGCGAAGGCTTGTTGATAAAGTTTCTAAATGCGTTAAGTGTGCGGCTACGCACAGAGATGATCGAGAAAGTAAACGTTCTTCACGTAAAGCTGATCTCTCGGGCTTTCAGGAAGTCGAGCATTCTCCTAATCGAGTTGCTGTTCATGCGCTTAGCAGCGATTGTGATCGTTCTGCTGAAAGCGCTTTCAAACGTTCAGCGAGGCGTGAAGTCGAGCGTGCTCTTGAGCGCCCTCCCATCGAGCGTTCAATAGAACGCGAGCGTCCTCCACGACGTGACGTTGAGCGTGATGTCAGGCGTCCTCTCATCGAGCATTCATTGGAACGCAAGCGTTCTTACATCGAACGCCCTCTTGTATGCGATGCAGAACAACAAACATCCAGACAGGACTTTGAACATAATGCAACGGTTCTTAACTCTGATCGCGCTGAGTGTTCTGAGGAGCAGCGAGACTTGTTATCAGAGGAAGAAGCTGATATTCCTCTTTCGCCTTCCGAACCCTTTGAGGAGTTATCTGAGGATGAGGACTCTAAGTCTTTTCGTCATTCGGTAGACTTAAAGAAGCTGATGAAGATTTTTCATGTTGAGTTCCCAGATTCTTTTATTCCTGTGGCTCCACGATCGCCTCCATCAGAGTTTACTCTAGGGAAACCTGAGAAAAAGTCTCTTTTCACTAAAATGGTACTCTCTCGTTCATCTAAAAGAGCACTTAGATTAATGGGAGACTGGATGGGTGCCAACAAAGAGCAAGGGAAAGCGGCCTTCGCATTTCCCCCTACTAGGTTGGCTTCTAGATCTAGTGTTTGGTACGATGCGGGAGAGGTTCTCGGCTTGGGAGTTCCTGCCTCTGCCCAAGGAGATTTCTCAAGCCTGGTAGACACTCCTCGTAGATCGGCCATGCGGAAGACTAAGGTGTTTTGGTCTACCTCTGAATTAGACCATTTACTCAATGTTGTTTTCAGAGCCTTTGAGGTATTTAATTTCCTTGATTGGACTCTGGGGGCCTTGAGCAAAAAGATGACGACACTCAAGGAAGGAAACTCTTCGAACGTAATCCACGTCATGTCCTGCATGGATAAGGCGTTGCGAGACGGGGCTAATGAGTTAGCTGCAATTTTTACTGCAGGAATTCTCAAAAAGAGAGCCCAATTGTGTTCGTTTCTGTCTGTGGGGGTTTCATCTTTTCAGAAATCCGAATTATTGTATGCTCCACTGTCGTCATCTCTGTTCCCACAGGACCTTATTAGGGAGATTTCTTCTTCGTTAATACAGAAGGCCACTCAAGACCTGGTCTCGAAGACGGCAAAGAAAGTGTTGCCACCTTCTTTCGTTAGCCGCAAACCTAAAGAGGTTGCTCCTTTTCAAAAGTTTTCTCAGCCCTTTCAAGGAAAACCTTCTGTTATAGGTAACTTCAGATCAGATGGAAGGGGGACTAAGAAAAGAGAAGCAGGAAGAGGGCGAAGCAGAGTCTGACTGCTTTCGCCTTCAGGCAGTAGGAGCCAGACTAAACATCTACTGGCAGGTGTGGGAGAAGAGGGTTGCAGATCCTTGGTCAGTCCAGCTTCTAAGGAAGGGCTACAGGATCCCCTTTTATAAATCAACCCCCTCTAAGGTTAACTCCTGTGGATCTCTCTCCCAGGTACAGGGAGGAATTAAAGAGGCAAGCATTACAGCTACATGTGTCTCTCATGTTGGAGAAGGGAGCTGTAGAGAAAGTACAGGACTGGAAGTCACCAGCCTTTTACAACCGCCTTTTCCTAGTTCCCAAGAACTCAGGGGGATGGCGTCCAGTTCTGGACGTAAGTGCTCTCAACAACTTCATCCAGACAACAAAGTTCTCAATGGAATCGACGAAGTCGGTGCTTGCAGCGTTAAGGAAAGGCGACTGGATGGTATCACTGGACCTTCAGGATGCTTATTTCCATATCCCAATTTATCCAATGTTCAAGCACTTTCTGAGATTCGTTTTCGGAGGAGAAGTCTTTCAGTTTCGAGCCCTGTGTTTCAGCCTCAACACCGCCCCACAGGTCTTTACGAGACTTGTGCTCAATGTAGCAAGGTTGCTCCACTCAAGGGGCATCAGAGCCTCCCTGTACCTGGACGATTGGCTTTTAAGAGCCCGCTCTCAAGATCGCTGCCTGAAGGATCTTCAGACAACTTTGAAGTTGACGGAAGAATTGGGTCTTCTAGTCAACAAAGACAAATCTTCACTGATACCTTCTCAAGAGATTATATATTTAGGAGTGATGATTCGGAGTCAGGTTTTTCGGGCTTTTCCGTCTCCCTTAAGTACGGAGCAAGCACTTTAGAAGATACGTGCGTTTCTAGGAGAGCAGAGGTGTTCTGCGAAGAGATGGATGAGTCTGCTGGGAACTCTCCTCTTTGGAACAGTTCATCTTTCTGGGAAGGCTGAACCTTCGACCACTCCAATTTCACCTCAACTCTTGCTGGAACAAGGAGAAGGATTTGGAGAAGGTGTGTGTTCCGATCACGGAGTGAATGAGACACTGCCTTCAGTGGTGGAACGACCCGATCAAATTTCAAGAAGGTTGCTCATTAGAACTGAAGAGCCCAGACCTAGTGTTGTGTTCCGACGCCTCGGACTCGGGGTGGGGGGCCAACACTGGGCAATGTGGAAGCATCAGGGATGTGGACAGAGATTCAGAAGTCTTTCCACATAAATCAAAAGGAGCTGCTTGCAGTTCTTTTGGCCTTGAAGAGCTTCGGAGGGTCAGTACGAAACAAGGTGATTCAAGTTAATGCAGACAACACCACGGCATTGGCCTACATTGCCAAACAAGGAGGAAGACACTCGATTTCCCATTGCGGGACAGCAAGAGAGCTGCTCGTCTGAGCAAAGGAAAGACAGGTGACCTTACTTACAAGCTTCATCCAGGGGGAAAGGAATGTTTTGGCAAACGGTCTCAGCGGGAAAGGACGTCCTATCCACGGAGTGGACTCTGCACCTAGAGGTGTGTAAGAGTCTGTGGAAACTTTGTGATCGCCCTTGTATAGATCTTTTCGTGACTGCAAAGACCAAGAGACTAGAGACATATTGCTCCCCAGTGCCAGATCTCGAGGCAGTACCCACAGACGCTTTCCTGCTAGATTGGGCAAATGTAGATGTGTACGCTTTTCCTCCGTTCAAGATCCTGTACAAAGTTCTTCAAAAGTTTGTGACAAGCGAAGGGACCAGAATGACCTTGATAGTCCCCCTCTGGCCCTCAAGAGAATGGTTCACAGAGGTACTGGAATGGATGGTGGATACTCCCAGAAGCCTCCCTTTGCGAGTAGATTTACTCAAACAGCCCCACTTGGTAAGACACCATCAAAATCTCCAAAGTCTTCGACTAACTGCTTTCAGACTATCGAAAGACTCACAAGAGCTAGAGGCTTTTCGAAGCAGGCAGCTAGGGCGATTGCAAGAGCTAGGAGGTCTTCAACCATCAGAGACTATCAATCCAAGTGGGAAGTTTTCAGAGAATGGTGCAGGGTCAACGCTGTTTCCTCTTCCAGTACCTCTGTAGCTCAGATTGCTGATTTTCTTTTATTCTTGAGAAAGAAACAAAGTTTTTCTACATCAACTATCAAGGGATACAGGAGTATGTTGACGACTGTGTTCAGGCACAAGAACCTGGACCTTTCAAATAATAAGGATCTACAAGAACTAATTAAATCCTTTGAGACAACAAAACAACAACACCAGGATTCACCAGCTTGGAATCTGGATGTTGTGTTAAAATTTCTGATGAGTGACGACAGGTTTGAACCCCTGCACTATACATCTATGAAGGACCTCACGATGAAAACCCTTTTCTTGGTTAGTCTGGCAACAGCCAAGAGGGTTTGTGAAGTCCATGCTTTTAGTAGAAATGTGGGTTTTCAGGACGGTAAAGCGATCTGCTCTTACAATTGGGTTTTCTCGCTAAGAACGAGCGCCCTTCCCAACCTTGGCCTAAGGCCTTTCAGATCTCGCACCTGGCGGACGTGGTTGGAAATGAGCTAGAGAGAGTTTTATGTCCAGTAAGGGCCCTCAAGTTTTACTTAGACAGAACAAAGACTTTAAGAGGCAAGTCGGAAGCACTGTGGTGCTCGGTGAAGAAACCTTCCTTGCCAATGTCCAAGAATGCTCTGTCTTACTTTATTAGACTTCTAATTAAAGAGGCTCATTCTCACTGCAGTGAGACAGACTTTAGTCTTTTGAAAGTAAAGACTCACGAAGTAAGAGCAGTGGCAACTTCAGTGGCATTCAAGCAAAATCGTTCCTTGCAAAGCATTATGGACACAACCTTCCAAGAAACTGAAAGCTGACCTCCTCTGACTGCAGGTGGGTACCATAGCCCTTTCTGTAACCTGATATATGTGTATATATATTTGTTATTGATCTCCATGCGAGGTGGAGTTGGGCAATGTCTAGGTTAAGTGTAGAATTTAACTCTAGTGATGCCCTTACCTGGTCAATTCACAATGCTTGGTTCACACTCAATCACACAGATTCCTCAGGCTGTTATCTCTCACACATTTTGGGACTTAGCGAGGTGACAAGGTTTCTCTTATTAAGCTTGTGCGAAGCACAGAGTCATACCCTGGGTTAGAAATCAGCTAGTTGGTTAAGGACTTCCACCCACCTACTGTAAAGAGCGAAAGGTTTTGAATAAGGTTCCGGAACAATTCACCAATTTGGAAATTATTTGTATTTCCCCTAACTATACAAACATTGAGCTCTTTACACATACCTGTCCTGCCATCACCTAATCCCATAGAAATTCCTGCCTACAATAAAAAAAGTGACGTCATGTAATTGGTGCGTGAGTGGGGTGGCTGAACTACCCCCCCGCTACCCCTTGTTAATTAGTGGAGTGTAGTTATACCACAGTAAAAAGTTTTTTGGCTTGTTTTCAGCATTCGTTGAAATAATGTCCACTATAAAGAGCTCAAGGTTTGTATGATTTGGTTAGGAAAAACACAAATTGTTTCCAAAGATGACATTTTTAAGGACAAGAAACTTACTCTTCAAATATATTAGCAATGTGACTCACAGGTAAGTATCAATATAAAATTAATCATCAGTATTCAGTGATTGTTTCATGTTTCAAGTTGTGGTTCTTCACATGGTTCTTCAGTTATTGGGAGCATTAAATCTGAATTAAAGTAAGTAATTGTAGAAGTATTTGTTTGGTTTTTGTAATTTCACAAACTTGATTTTTTGTTTTCCAGTGCCCATTGATGTAATTAATAAAAGAGCTGAAGAGAGCAACCTGTTTCGTTTTATAAGCTCTTATCGTGAATATGGCCACCTTCAAGCTCAACTCAATCCATTGAAAGTTAATGAGAGGTAGGTACTGTTTGTTAGTCATTGTAATAGCCGAGGGAGTTTATGTAAGTTTTCACATTTGAGCAGGGTAAGTTTTGCTCATAGAACTCTCATTGCATTTGGGATAATTTTCATAACAGATTTGTACAGTATGTGATTAGTTTATGCAATATTTATAAATACAGTACTCTCACTGAGTATCCTAATTGGTTTCTATATGAATACAAACCTTTGTCCTTTAGTAGGAATATGCTTATAACGAAGATGGGTACAGCTATTAAAACTTCATGAGTTGGCAATAGTTAGGTGGAGGGTGGTGTGTAAACCTCGTCAAGCTGACAGGGCATTAAGATCCCGGTTTGTTGTTAGACCCCGGATAGTACAGATGTATTTCAACCATGCTATTTTGGATGTTTTATTCTTTTGCTGGTGGAGACCCTTCTCTGACACCAAGACAGAGTTCTCACTTTGTCACGATCTGCAAAGTTTTTCTATCCTAAAGCACAATAGAAATGCTCAAGGAAGCGGCACGACCTTTCCTTTTGCAAAACTTGTTCAAGCAAGCACTCTTGTGCCCGTGCCTGTTGGGCCACCTGAGTTCCCTATAGTGTCTGGTAACCACCAGCCTTCTTTGCATTTGGTCTCTAGTGGCAACTGAAGACTTTTTGGTCTCGGCACAGGAACCCTTCGTACCTTTAGGTACCCGTAAGGCCAGAGCAGAAGAGTGACTGGAGTTGGTGGGTAGCAGATACCAACCTCCTCAAGGGAGTAGATCTTCTCTTTCCTCCCCCGGATTTGATGCTCTTGTGTGAGCAAGCAGTTAGGTGATAACTGATAGGCGAGGTGAATGTAACTAAACTTAATTAAACAATCATCAAGTTAATGTACAGCGACTTCTAAGGAAGAACTTCACAAAAATTCATACATGATAAATCTTGTGCTAGAGGAATAACAAAGAATGGTTTATTAACAGTGCAGGGAAGGACGAGTGATAAGATAAAAAATCAAAACTTACAGCATACAAGAGTGTATGAAACACGTGCGGTACACTCTTCACAGGTTTGTCCAAAGGAGGGTGGGGGCCCCTTCACCTATTGCAACACACAAATCTGGAAATGCGGACAACCTTTCTGGTTCTCAAACACCTCCAACAGCTCCTTTCAGGTCACTCTTGTAGTGTTATTGAGCAACAAGAAGACGGTATTGGCGTATTATTATTATTATTTTGTTCCGTAACTGAAATACAAACCACGCTATTTACATGGGGTAATTACTTCGGCGTAGCTGAATGACGAGCCATAAGAATTTTAACGAGGGTTTACTACCCCTCCGCTAGTTAGCGGGGGGTAGGGAGCGGTAGCTTGCTACCCCTCCCCCTCACACACACACCGGTGAAAGGCTCACTTTACTTTTGGCTTGGATGGCGATCGGATGTCTCTGCTCCCATCCTCACTTGACGGCCATTATTGTTTTGTCTTTTTAACTTACCTTTTCTTATACTTAATATATTTAAACATTATTGATGTTTATATATATTCTTGTGTATAGAAAATAGTAAGTTTCCTTTGCTTCTAGTGTTGTGCGGTGTGTGTTGTGTACGTCTACGAGAGTGATCGCCGGTTTAGCCTAGTCCACCACGATTCTCTTCTTGGTCACGGCCGTTCACTCCTAGGCCACCATGGTTGCCTTCGTGAAGTACGGCCCCTCTCTCGAGGTCGTTCACCTCCTACTCCGTACTACGGCTATGATAGCTTCTCAGGCCGAGTCGCTATTTCGTTTTATTTGTCTCAATTATTTTTATGAATATAATTGTTTTTTTAACTTTTCAGCTCGGGGAACACGTCCCTTCGGGGGTCTGTGATCCTTGGAACATTCAAAGTCAGTTGCATAATTATAATGTTTTAATTTCTGTTTTTGTCAAGTTTTTCGTCCCCCCCCCTCACCCGTGCATGTCAGTGGGGGAAGAGGGCGCATACCTACTTTCGTTCTTATGTTTTACTTTCCCTCGGGGTTTCACCCGGGGGAATTTCTGTTAAATAATTATTCATTTTTATTTCCCAGTTTACGATGCTGTTTCTTCATGCCTGTAGTGTGCCTTCAAAGCAGAGCTGTCCTGTTTATGCCTGGGGAGTCTGCTGTCACCGCCATCTCTCTAGGACATCATGAGGGGCGTTCCCTTCTCTTAGAAGTTCCCTCGTGACTACTGTCAGCTCTCCAGTGCATCCTAGAATGATAAGGAGGTTCGCCTCCAGGGTAGTTAGTTAACTTCCCCTCTTACCTTTTCCTGGTCCTTAGGCGGTTATGCTCTTGGGGCTGAGCGACCGCCCTTGTGACTTGCTCAAGGGGCTGAGCGGTTGCAAGGCTGGACCATGGTACTAGCGACTATGCTCTCGGGGCTGAGCGGTCGCTTCTGTAGCTACGCTCAAGGGGCTGAGCAGCTGCAAGATCAGTCTTGATCTCTCTTGTTCGTGAGGGAGGCCGCACTAAGGGCTCCTCTTCGGAGGATTGCTCCTTCTGTCTCTTCTACGAAGTGTCTCCTCCCGTTCGCGTGAGAGGACACTCACAGAGACTCCTGTCCGGGGGATTGTTCCTGTTTACGTCAGCTGATCTCACGGCCCTTGGGGGCTCCATCTCCAGTCTCTTCTACGAAGTGCTCACCTCTCTCGTTCGCGAGAGAGGCCACTAATAGAGACTCCTCTTCGGAGGGTTGTTCCTGTTGAAACAGCTTGCTGTTCAGTAGTGACAGGGAGACTTCGGTTTCTCTTTTTCCCTGACCATTCGGGGTTTCGGAGCTTTAGTTACGCAGATCCCTCGGGCTCTCGTAACTTTAGTCACTTCTACACTTCGGTGATTAGTGACTGGGAAACTTCGGTTTCTCGTTGCGCTGACCCTTCGGGGTCTCGAAACTCATCCCCTCGGGGCCTCGCTACTCAGGCTACGTTAGACCTTTGGTCTCTCGTGCCCTCAGTGGACCTGCTGACCTGCTGTATCCGTTCCTGACTGCTGACGTGCTTTGGGCGCCCACGCTCCCCGTTATCCAATGGGTTCCTCCCTCCGGGGAAGGAGAGGCTTTCTCACACCGTGAGTAAGTTCCTTAAGCGCCAGGTATCCCCTGCGCGCCAACGTTCCCTTGCGCGCTAGTGCTCGGCTGCTGTTCCTGCTGTTCCTGAGACTGCCTTCCAGAGACACCCTGTTCCAGTAGTTGAATTAGGCTGCTACCAACGTTCCCTGCGCATTAGCGCACATCGTTGGGGTTCCTGAGATAGCGCACAGGTGCTCACCAGCGGTTCAGCCTGTGGTGTCTGTAAGTCTCTTCTACGAAGGACACCTCTCCCGTTCGCGGGAAAGGTCCCTCACAGAGACCACTCCTCGGAGTGTTTAGCAGTACTTACAGTTGATCGTCGGCTCTGAAGCAGACCTGCCTTGGTCCTCTTCAGGGGATACCCTCCCTTTTGGGGACACATCCCAGTTCCTGATCTACGAGTTAGCTGATCCTTCAACCTTCTCTCCGACGATCTTCTGTTGCGTTCTAGACGCACAAGGGCCGATGATCTTCACTTGCGCGTAAACTCCCAGCTATGTGGGGTTTGCCAATAATAGACCTGTTTGCAACGTCTCTAAACCTGAAGATTCTGGTTTACTGCTCGCAATTACCAGATCTCCAGTCATCTCTACAGGTTGCCTTCCAACATTCGTGGGATAACCTAGACGTGTATGCATTCCCCACTTCTGTCTATTATGGAGACTCCTCAACAAGGTGAGGGCATCGCAAGATCTTTTGGTGACCCAAATAGCTCCGATGTAGCAGCAAGAAGGGAACCCAGACCTTCCACTTCTGCTCACAGAGGTACTGAGGGATACGAGAGATACAGTATACGTATATAAACAAACAAGGCAGTACTGTTTCTCTGAAGCTTTGTCAGCTATCAGTGAAATACTCAGTACTCATTTTGATTACACTGACAGCCCACTTTATTCCAGGCAAGAAGAAGAACATGACGAACAAGCTGAGCAGGAGGACACAGATCGTTTGGTCAGAATGGTCTTTGCATCCTCAGATAGCTAACAAGATCCCTAGTTAGGTGGTTCTTCAACAGTCGACTTATTTTCAACCTTGCTACATCAGAAACTTCTGATATACTGCTCACTAGTGCCAAACCCAGAAGCAGCATTGGAGGATGCCTTCCAGCAAACCTGGGATGGTCGTTGATCTGTCTGATAAGAACAGTCACTGACTCTAATCCACTCCCAACCTCAATATGACTCTAGTAGCTGCGAAATTGCTTTTAAGTAGAATGGCACCTGGACCTTCTACTTCTAATAGAGAGACAAAGAATTGCCTTCTGTCCCTGACCTGTTGTGCTAACCACATGTCCAGATGTTCCATAGCTTGATGGAATTGCTCTGGCTTCGCACATAGAGGTTATCCAGCATCTCTCAGAAAAAGGCTTTATGTGTGAAGTTGCGCAAGAGATGAAGAGATACCTCTGGAAATCTTCAACCTCTATGTACCAATCCAAGTAGGCCATCTGTGGTTGATTTCATAGGTGTGTTTCTCTTCTCAGAGCCCCTATTCCATTGATAGCCAAATTTTTACTTTACCTCCAAAAAGAAAAGCTCTTTACAGTATCAGCAGTGAAAGGCTATCGCTCAGCCTTGAGCCAAGTCTTTAGACTGAAAGGAGTTAATATATCCTTTTCAACAGAGCTCACTACTGTACTATGCTCATATGAAGTTTTGAGCAGTCTTGTCCTCTAATAGAGGTGAGACCTCCACCCTGGGCTGCTAAGTACTTGCGGTCTCTTAAGATGGTACTTAATAAACCATTGAGGCTTGCCTCAAACAGGAACTTTACTCTCAAAATGGTTTTCTTGCTCACCTTAGCCTGCTCTAAACGTGTTAGCAAGTTTAATGGTCTCTTCTTTAGCGTTTCTTAAACTTAGAGCTGGAGACAAGGCTTGTTCTCCATTGTCTGTGAAATTGTAGCTAAAGCTTAGAATCCGTCAGATCTCGATTCCAGGTTTTATTCATTTCAGGTCGTGAGCCTTAGGATGGTAATTGACGATCCTGACCAGGTGCTTTTGTGTCCTGTGACGGCTCTGAGGCACTACCTTAAATGTATGCAAACAACTCGACCTCATTTGCAACACCTTTACGTCAGCACGGGCAGAGCTGTGAAGGTAACTAAAAATACAATCTCCTCTGGGCTGAGGAAAGCTATTGACTGTATACATTTGCCACCCTCACCTTCTGCTCCAGGTAGAGTTCTGATTAGAGCTCATAATGCCTGAGTAGTAAGCACGTCCCTGGCATTCTGTAAGTCTCTCTCTCTATGGTGCAGGTACTTCAGGCATGCATCTGGAAACTACAGACCACATTTAGTGTCCATTATCTGTGGGAATTGATCTAAAGGTCCCTAGATACCTTTTTACTAGGACCTGTTGTGGCTGCATAGCAGGAGGTATAGCTGCCTCGATATTAGTTAAGATTTTATTCCCCTGTGATGAAAATGAGGATTGACTGGCCCATTTCTTTTCATCTTCCTTCTCCAGGGGAATAGCATCGTAAACTGTCAGCCTGAATCAATTCGCTTGTAGGTTAGCCCCCACTTAGCCTGTAGCATTTCTATTACAGTATTGTTTATGTTATAAAAGTGTCATTCCCCACACTCTTACAAGGTGGAGTGTGTTGTAAGAAAGCAAACCCATTGATATATATATACGTATACCTTATTGTTACTACGCAGATTTTTTACTCTGCATCTTTAATTGCACGAGCCGTTGACCCACTGGTATTTCTAAACCACCGGTGCACGAGGTATAAAGGACCTTAACTCTGCACCACTTATAAGGGTCCAAGTTTTTTGTAGTATGAGATAAGTATCTAGCTGGTTGAAATAGGAACTTCCTCCCACCTAAGGATGAATCTCCTATGTAAAGGACGTGGGTTTGTATCTATGTAGGAACAAATGACAAATTGTTCCGTAACCGAAATACAAACCACGCTATTTACATAGGGTTTACTTTCGGCGTAGCTGAAATTGACGAGCCATTTAGATTTTTAACGAGGGTTTACTACCCCCGCGCTAGTTAGCAGGGGTAGGGCAGGGGTAGCTTGCTACCCCTTCCCCCTCACACACTGGTGAAATGTCTCACTTCACTTGGCTCGGACGATGTACAGACGTGTCTGTCTTCGTCCTCGCTTGGCAGCCATTTTATGTTTTGTCTTTACTTAATCACTTACTTTTCTTATACTCTATGTATATGTAAACATATTTTCGTGTATATGTATATATTTGAGTATAGAAATCAGTAAGTTTCCTTTTCAGAGTTCGTGCTTGTGTGTGTAGTGTACGATATCTCCATGGAGCCCGCGGCAGTTAGACCACCACGGTGTAATTTCATGGGTCGCGATCGAGTTTGTCTACGGTCTCTCTCTCTTTCTTGAGGTCGTTCACCCTTTACTACGTTTTACCTTTACTACGTCCTGGGTAGCTTCCTTCCCGTGTCGGGTGGGGTTGCTACGCCGTACATTTTATCTCAATTAGTTTTATGAATCTAATTGTATTTGTTAACTTTTCAGCTTTTTGTAGAACGCTTCCTTTCGGGGTTTTTCGTTCTTTCTTTAGTGAACATTCATATTTGAATTACATAATTATAATTGTTATAATTCTGTGTTTCTTCCGTGAGTGTAATTGGAGTTGAGGGCACGTGCCTGTTGTGTAATTCTTGTGTTCTTTTCCCTCGGGATTCCTCTTCGGAGTCTTCCCGGGAGAATGAATATTAACTACTGTAATTACTTTTTATTTTTTCACAGATAACGATATAGTTTTCGTTTGTATAATGTGACAACGAAGCGAGCTGTCTTATTGGGGCCTGGGGAGTCTGCTGTTGCTGCCTCCCCTATAGAACTTCGTCAGGGACGTGTCTCCTCCTGGAAGTGCTCCCGTGACGACTGACAGCTCTTCAGTTCATCTTAAAACTCTCAGGAGGCGAGCCTCCTTGGGTGGGTAACTTCCCTTCCGAGGGAAGGTTCCCTGTCCAGGCTTGAGTTTTTCCCTTCGGGGGAACTCCTCTTTCCTTAATTTTATTCCTGGTCCTCCGGCGGTTATGCTCTTGGTGCTGAGCGACCGTTTTTGTAACCTTGCTCAAGGGGCTGAGGGGTTGCAAGCTCGGACCATGGAATTCGCGCGACTATGCTCTTGGTGCTGAGCGGTCGCACCTGCAGCTATGCTGAAGGGGCTGAGCAACTGCAGGAGCCCCTTTTCGGAGGTTTGCTCTTTTTAGGTCACTTGCTGACCTGTCTCTTCTACGAAGTGTTCCTCTCGTTCGCGAGTGAGGACACTCATAGAGACTCCTCTTCGGAGGACTCTTCTGCTGTTGTTGCTGAAGGCTCAGTCCCCTTCGGGGGCCATCTGAGCCCTACGGTCTTTCCTGCGAGTGCTTCTCCCCCGGGGGGGAGTTCACCACAGAGACTCCTCTTCGGAGGACTCCGTCTGCTGTTGTTGCTGAGGGCTCAGTTCCCTTCGGGGACAGCTGATGCCAACGGTCTCTCCTGCCAGTGACTCTTCCCCTCGGGGGAGTTCACGATCAGAGACTCCTCTTCGGAGGTCGGAGGGTGTTGCGCCTGTCCGAGGCCGTCTTCATCTTCATTCGACGTTCTTCGCAGAGGACCCTCCTCGACGAGTACCGACAGTTGCAGCTGCTCTACTCCTGCCAGACCTTCTAGTCCTCATCTCCGTTCCTGGACGCAGATGCGCAGTGGGCGCCAACACACCCTGTTTACAACGGGCACCGGTCCCTTCAGGGGTAAGGGGCTTATTCCACAGTGTGGGTAAGTCCCTTAAGTGCCAGGTTTTACCTGCGCACCTACGATCTCCTGCGCGTGCTCTAGCACTCGCCTGCTGTGGACCACGATTTCCGGTAGTTGAGTCTCGCCGTAGATCTTCTTCCTGCGCGCCAGCGCTCACCTGTGCTTCTGACCTTCTGTGCGCCAGCTCTTCAGCTCGCCAGCGCACATCTGCGCGCCATTTCCTGCCACGCGCCATGGGCGCCAACGGTTTCCTGAACGCCCACGATCGCCTGCTTGCCAGCGAGCATCGGCGCTCCCCTTCCTGATGCACCTGCGCGCCTCCTGATTAGCGCGATGCGTGCCAACGTTCGCCCTCACGCCCACGATCTACCAGATCTGGGCGCAGGCAAGAAGATTTCCTTCGCCTCCTCGCCGACGATCTTCTCTAGTCTCTTACGTGCCAGCGATCTCCTACGTGCCCGCGCGATTCTTCGTCTGCGCGCAAGCGTTTTTAACGCGCCACTGTTCGCCACCGCTCGCCAACGCGCCACCGCTCGCCAACGCGCCACCGCTCGCCAACGCGCCTTCACTCGCCTACGGGCCATCGCTCGCCAAGACGCGCCATCGCTCGTCAGCGCGCCATCGCCCGCCTATGCGCCATCGCCCGCTTACGCGCCATCGCCCGCCTACGCGCCATCGCCCGCCTACGCGCTATCGCCCGCCTACGCGCCATCGCCCGCCTACGCGCCATTGGTCTCCCGGCCGCCTGCGCTCGCTCTCTCGGCCGCGCTCCCACGCGCCCACACGCATGCGCACCCATGTTCGCCCGCGCGCTAACCAACGGTTTTCCATCGTGCGAGCGCCAGCTTGGTTCCCGCCAGTGAGCCATCGCTCGCCAACGCGCCTTCACACCATCGGATTCCGACCGCCAACGCGCCTTCGCACCATCGGATTCCGACCGCCAGCGCTCGCCCTTTCAACCGCGCTCGCCCCCACCTGCGGTCCCTCGCGCACTTTCGACTGCGCGCTCACGCGCCTGCGTGCCCGCGCACGGGCGCACCCACGTTCGCCCACGGGCCTGCGTGCCCGCACACGGGCGCACCCACGTTCGCCCACTCGCGAACCATCAATTTACCATCGCGCGAGCGCCAGGGCGATTTCGACCGTGATTCCCGTCGGGTTTTCGCAACACGGGCAACCTGGCGAGTCTTCTGGAGCGCGTACTTCCAGAACACAATCTTCACCCCGTAAACGCAGAGCATGGCACATGCAAGAGCAGGAAGAATATTCAGGGAGGTCTGAGCAACATTCTTCTCCTTCTTTTCAGAACCTGGTTTAGCCCTTCCTCCCCACCATTCCGTGGAAGGGGCTTGCCAGGGAGTTTTCTTTTGAGAAATTCTCCGCCCGGCAGTGGGTGACTGGTCTAGCTCGTCCTCTTCACCATTTCGTGGAAGGGGCTTACCAGGCCTTTCCCTCTCCGATTGCGACCCGAGGATTTGTACAAGGAAGCTCCAGGAAGGTCATAGGAACTTTCCTTCTCTCGGGCTCAAGCACCTTTGCGTTCCGTCGCCAAGTTTCGAACTTGCGGACAAACTCGATGTTGAAGCATCTAGACGCAGTGACCGAGGGCTTCCTCTCGGAAGTCCCATCCGTGGATGTCGGCAAACTCAGACACTTCCATCCTTGGGAAGAGCTTGTTTGAGCCCAAGGACGGAGAAAAGGACAGCTGGTGTGTGGAGGAAGTCGAATCTCGATTCACTCCTCCAAAAGGCGCTTACTTCCAGACCCTGCAAGCCTCCGACGCCTCATCATACAGCCTCGTCAGCCTAGGTTATCGGAACCGGTTCCGGCAGCTAAGACAAGGTGTACATTAGCAGTCCCCTCCTGTCAGGGACAGGTAGGACGGGAAGTCCTCCCGGGGAGGCAATAATCCAAGAGGGAGCGGCCGAGTTCGCAAGCTCTAGGATTGGCAACCCCCCTGCAGGTCTCCCGCTAGGGGGATGCCTGAGGTTACTCTTTCAGATAACAGCATCACGGTGCCGATTCCTGCACGATCTCCGTGATCAGCCAAGGATATCGCGCCTCGCTCTTAACATCTCTCCTCCACTGACAGCGAATCCAGTGTCGCTGAGCTTCTATGCCATGGGATCGGCAAGGGGTTTGCCCTTCGGGCAGAAGGAGCCATGCTCTAGAAGAATGCCCTCCATAGGGTCGTCGACGGCTTCCCACCCGGCTTCTTCAGTCGATCCTTTCTTGTAAGGAAAGCATCTGAGACGGGAGTCCCGTCATCGACCACTCAGCTCTGATCAAGTTTGTCGAACAAACTTCGTTCAGCGTGGAACAGCAGAATCGATCAGACTGGTAGCAAGACCACAAGACTCCATATGCCCTAGATCGGAAGGACGGGTACTTTCAGGTCCCATTCCATCCGTCTTCCAGGAAGCACTTGGAATTCAGCCTAGACTACAGATGTACCAGTTCAAGATGCGGTGTTGCGATCCCGCCGCAGCATTGCAGGTTTTCACCAGAGAACTCTCCCTGCTATCCTCATGGCCACTCAATAGCAGGCTTCTGCCTCCTTCACTTTCTGGAGGTCTGGCTAACTCCGGTAGTCTCGGAATCGACCTTCTTCGACACCGAGACAAGCTTCCGGGACTTTACCAAGATCTAGTGATCATGGTGATTCGCAAGGAGCCTTCTCTGCTTCTGCCTCAGCATCTGGGATATCTAGCCATGATATTGACTCCTTCTCCAAGCCTTCCCATCAGTTGACTGTGGCAAGGCTGAGGAGAGTCGCAGAACCCTTCCTCAGACAAGGAGAGCTTTCAGCCCTATCTTGGTACGTTTCCTAGGTCTCCTTTCCTCCTTGACCCGTCTAAGTCCGGAACGGTCGCCTCAGGATAAGTTCCCTGTTAGGCGGCCCAAGTTCCGGTGGAATCAAAGCAACGATTAACCGGACTTTCTGGTCCCTATGGGACCAGCGGAACGGTTAGACCTGCAATGGGGGTTGACCTACGGAAACCTCTTGCATGGGAGTGGATCTTCTCGTCATTCCCCCGCATTTGATGCTGTTCTCGGACTTGTCAAAAGAAAAGGGGGGGGGGGGGGCATGTTCTAGTTCAGGCCTATGGTCAGGACCTGAAGGGTACCTCCACATCATTCAGCTAGGCTTAGAGGCTGTAGTCTGGCCCTTCAACAGATCCAACAGATCCTGCCGAGTCGCTCTGTGCGCGACAACTCCATGGTACTGGCGTATTCCAACTAGCAGGGAGGTACATTTTCATACTTTCGCATCTTGCAGTAGAGATACTGAGATGAACCGAAGTCCACTCAATACCACTATCGGCTCGCTCATTCCGGGCAGAGGAATGTTCTCTCCGACAATCTGAGCATGGACTCACAGACAGAGAGTACCTGGGGTTCCTTGGCCTCTAGTAACCAGCAAAGTCCTGGCCTGGGGGACCTGATCACGACAGCCTAGAACTTCAAGCTGCCGCTGTACTACCCCCCAGTCTCAGACCCCGAGTCTCTTTGGCAAGATGCCTTCCTGTAACGGTGGGACAGCATCGACGCCTACGTCTTCCCACCATTTTTGTCTGTTGAGAAGGGGTCTCAACGAGACCAGATTGTCGGTCAACCTATCGATGATCTTGAGAGCTCCGCTGCGACTTTACGCAGAACGGTTTCCGTACCTTCTGCATCCCCTGGCGGAAGTCCCGGGAGAGCTTCTTCCACGACACAGGCTACTCAAACAACCACATTGCAACATCTATCACAAGCCGTAGCATTGCTTCGGCTTCTCGCCTGGAGACTATACTACACCTCCTCACAAAGAGGCACCCCGCAACAGTCGCGGAGCGGAGGTCGCGTCGCCTGCGATAGTCATCCGCAGGGGTCTACCAGGCGAAGTGGAGAGTCTTCTGTGGTTGGTGTCGTGGGAGATGTACCTCTCCCCTTCATGCCTCTACTCCAGCAATAACGGAGTTATTGTTTATCGGTGGGAGAAAACTCTATTTCCGCTCTCAGCAGTGAAGCCTATCGCTCAGCCTTACCCTGGCCTTCAGGCTGAAAGGAATAGACATTTCCTCCCCGCTGGATCTTTCTTCGCAGCTACGAACGTACCTGCCCCCAGTCGGTGTGAGTCCTCCTCCTTTGAACATGGATCGGGCTCTTAAGACCCTTAAGAGATCTTCTTGCGAACCATTACGTCAGGCCTCTAATCGTCGCCCGTCTTGGAAGACGGTGCTCCTGCTCGCTCTGGCCTCGGCCAAGTGTGTAAGCAATCTTCATGGTCTCTCATACGACTCCGCCCTTTCAAGAGGATAGGGGGAGGTAACATTCAGGTTCGTTCCTGAGTTGGTTACTCGACTCAGAATCTAGGAGTCCCGGACCTTCGGTTCGACTCCTTCAAGATTTTGAGTCTCCGTTCTGTAACAGATGACCCAGACCTTCTCCTACTTGCCAGTAAGGAACCGGAGGGGTTATCTTTAAGAACAGCTGCAGTTTGTCCTCACGTGCAAGCCCGGTTTGGGAGCACAGGAAGGACGCAGGGGAGGGTCACCAAGTATGTCTTTTCAGCCCGGATTCAAGGGCATTCATCTCGACCTGAATCCAGACCCTCCCCCGTCACGTCGCTCTACAGCCCACGATGTCAGATACATCGCAACGTCCCTGGCCTTCAAGAGGGACTACTCTGTGACGCAGGTGCTACAAGCTGGAGTCTGGAAGTGTCCAGCGACCTTCGCAGCCTACTTCCTGCAGGACGTGACCCACAACAGGGGTATCGATACGTTTCTATCGCCCTGTGGTGGCTACACAACAGCTGGTCTAACCTCAGGCTCCTTTTTGGACAGGTAGCAGAAGGTTAGGGCATTGTTACTGGGTTTTAGACTGCATGAACGGAAGAAGTATGTCTGGCCCTTACTTCTTTCTTCATCCTCCCCTCTCCTGGGGAAAGCATCATCCTGGTCTCTGCATAGCTGACCTCAAACCTCTGCAGGTAAACCATGCTTCCTTGTGTTCTGAGTATTGAGATAATACTGTCGCGTCCCCCATACCCTGACGAGGTGGTATTGGGAACGTCCTAACCCAGAGTTCCGTCTAAGAACTCCAGGTCAACTGCCTAGGACGAGTCACATTTTCCTCCTTCACACACAAGCTTATGTAGGCCACACGTTCCTTGCAGAGCAAGGAACTTGTGAGGTGCAGGGACTCCTTTTCTCGAGTGCGACTCACACGGATTCTGAGTCCCCGGGTAAGCCAAAGCCAGTATGGCTGGGGACTTTCCACCCTTCCTAAGGGGTAAGTCACCCTATGTAAATAGCGTGGTTTGTATTTCGGTTACGGAACAAATGACAAATTCAGAGATACAGTAATTAGTATTTTTCCTAACCATACAAACCTTAGCTATTTACACATATATGCCCGCTAGCCCTGTCCCCCAAGTCAATTCCTACCTCTAAGTGAAGTGAGACATTTCACCGGTGTGTGAGGGGGGAGGGGTAGCAAGCTACCCCTCCCCTACCCCTGCTAACTAGCGCGGGGGTAGTAAACCCTCGTTAAAAATCTAATGGCTCATCAATTTCAGCTACGCCGAAAGTAATCCCTATGTAAATAGCTAAGGTTTGTATGGTTAGGAAAAATACAAATTATCTCAGAATTTGTCATTTTTGAGTCAATTTGTATTTTTCTTAATTATATAAGCTCGAGTCCCTTGCTCACACTTTCCCCCCATCACCTTTCTCCTAGAAAGTTCTGGCCACAATCGAAGTGAGTGCTCAGTGAGCAAATGGAGGGGCGAAGCTTCTCCGCTTCCGGCCGGTAACTACCAGCCACCTGTTTTCACCTCATTATGGAAGGTTAACTGCTGTGTACTCCAGCTTTGCTGATATCTCTCTGATATCTCTCCTATGTAAAAAACTTAGGTTTGTATTGTTAGGAAAAATACAAATTACCTCATAATTTGCCAATTTTCCTTTGTCTCTACTACTTTTCTCTCCATAAAACATTTCTTATCATGGCTTTTATACACAATAAATGAAAGTTAGAAATAGTTAGAAATCAAAATACTTACATAATACTACAGTAGGCTACTATATATACAATATACTGTACATTTATATCGTGAAATTTTTAACAGTTATAGAAAACAAGGGTGATTTTGAAATATATTTTTTACCATTCTGCTAGTTTATCAGCTAAACCAATACAGTACAGTACTCATGTCATTAGCCACTTTATAATTTTTATACCCATGTAATGTAATCTGTTCCATCTTAATAAACTATTAGGTATTTTAAGTTTATTGTGACCATTTTTTTACTTTGCATATGTATTTCTACATTCAGTCATTTGTTTTTATGCTCATTCATATAAATATTTCCTTCCAGAGTTGTTTCAGAGCTGGATCCAAAGCTTTATGGGTTGTTGGATAACAAGAAGTACAATATTCAAGGTCTTATTGCAGGAGTAAATGAAACATGCAGTTTAGAAGAAATTGTAAACCTTTTGAAAAAAAAATATTGTGGCCACATTGGTGTCGAGTTTTGTTACTTACCCGTGAGTATTATTTGACCTTATATTACTTCCCTTATATTGTCGAAGTAGTGTTTTTGCAACTTGATTCTGCAGAATTTGAGAAAACTATTTCTGTTCCTATGTGAATACAAGTATTTGTCCTTTGATATAGTAGATATAGTAACTTCAGTATGAGCTGTAATGTTGATTGAAACATTAACAAGGTACATTAGTACTTCGGGTTATAAGTTTAATTCATTCTGGGAGCGACCTCGTAACCTAAAACCATTTTTCCAAAAAGAAACAAGGGAAATTCATTCAATACGGTATGCTTATCCGTTAATAAACATACACTAATTTGTTCCGTAACTGGAATACAAACCTACGTTATTTATTTAGGGGTATAACTTTCGGCGAAGCTGAAATGACGAACCATTAAAATTTCGCGAGGGTTAACTACCCATACCGCTAGTTGGCGGGGGTTGATGGGTAAGCTTGCTACTGCTCCCGCTCACTTTACATTTGGCTCGGATAGAGACCAGATGTTACCATTCTTCTTCCTCGCCTATTTTGGACTGCCATTAGTTTTTGTCTTTTAACTTACTTTTTCTTATATATACTGTATATATATATATATATATATATATATATATATATATATATATATATATATATATATATATATATATATATATATATATATATATATATATATATATATATATATATATATATATATATATATATATATATATATATATATATATATATATATATATATATATATATATATATATATGTGTATATATATATATATATATATATATATATATATATATATATATATATATATATATATATATATATATATATATATATATATATATATATATATATATATATGTCTTATTTATAACTGTAATCGAACAGTTTAACATGTTTTTTCAAAAAGGCCCATAAAAGAAACACAGGAAATATGAATAAATCACACTATATTTCGGTCAATAAACATTACTTTACATCCTGAAGAGGGTCGATGTTTATTGACCGAAATATAGTGTGATTTATTCATATTTCCTGTGTTTCTTTTATGGGCCTTTTTGAAAAAACATATATATATGTATATATATATATATATATATATATATATATATATATGTATATATATATATATATATATATATATATATATATATATATATACATATATATATATATATATATATATGTATATATGAATTATATATATATATATATATATATATATATATATATATATATATATACAAATATATATAAATTATATATATATATATATATATATATATATATATATATATATATATATATATATATATATATATATATACATATATATATATATATATATATATATATATATATATATATATATGTGTGTGTATACATATATATATATATATATATATATATATATATATATATATATATACAGTATATATATATATATATATATATATATATATATATATATATATATATATATATATATATATGCATATACAGTGTATATATATATATATATATATATATATATATATATATATATATATATATATATATATATATATATATATATATATATACATATATATATATATATACATATATATATATATATATATATATATATATATATATATATATATATATATATATATATATATATACACATACAGTGAAACCTCTACATACGAATGTCCTAACATACGAATTTTCCAACATACGAAGTAAACATTTTTTCGAAAGCGTCCTGCGTGGTTTGTTGTTGACGCCGCTAGACAGCAGCACATCGGAGGGACGCCAATCGAGTGTCACCTTGATCAGTCCTCTCATCTCGTGCGCATCTTGTGGTTGTCCTCTATTCGCTCAGTTATTAACAGTGTTTTTTATCTTCCTTTTTTACGTGTTGTTTTCTGTGTTCCGTAATCATGGGTCCTAAAAAGCTTAGTTTCGGATCAGGAAGTAGTAGTAGTGGTGAGAAAAGGAAGAAGTCTATGCTTTCATTAGAATTAAAGCAAGAAATAATAGAAAAGCATGAGCGAGGTGTACGTGTTAGCGATTTGGCTAAATAATATTGCCGGAATATATCCACGATCTCGACGATCATAAAACAGAAGGTAGCTATTAAAGTAGTGAAACCTTCGAAGGGGATCACGATTTTTTCCAAACTTCGTAGCCCTACCCTTGAAGAGTTGGAACGACTTTTGTTAATAAGGATCAAAGACAAGGAGATTGTTGGCGATACGATCACGGAAACGATCATTTGCGAGAAGGCCAGCGCTCTCTACAGTGACTTGAAGGCGGCGCGCTCTCGGGGTGACGCGGGGGAGAGTTCAGCCG
>NC_090748.1:20668919-20671419 GCF_036898095.1 Palaemon carinicauda | reverse complement strand
GAGAGAGAGAGAGAGAGAGAGAGAGAGAGAGAGAGAGAGAGAGAGAGAGAGAGAGAGAGAATAAAGTGGATAAATAATGTACAAATGTATGACGAACATATTTGAAAACTATACAGGAAACGATATGAAGAGAGAGAGAGAGCCTTACCTTATTGCCTTATTTTTTGTTTGGGTTCCCCCAGGTCCCTCAGTGTGAGGCACCTCGTATATCCACCAGAGAGTTGCTAATGCATCTTCTGGTGTATTTTGCATCTTCCAGTCTTGGGTGGTCTGGGATGCATCTTAGGTATTTATCGAGCTTATTCTTAAACACATCTACGCTCACTCCTGATATGTTTCTTAGATGAGCTGGCAGCACATTAAATAGTCGCTGCATTATCGATGCTGGTGCGTAGTGGATTAATGTCCTGTGCGCCTTTCTCAGTTTACCTGTAATGCTTTTTGGCACTATTAATCTACCTCGGCTTGCTCTTTCTGATATTTTAAGCTCCATGATGTTTTCAGCAATTCCTTCTATTTGCTTCCATGCTTGTATTATCATGTAGCGTTCTCTTCTCCTTTCTAGACTGTATAGTTTTAAAAATTGCAGT
The DNA here is from genome assembly GCF_036898095.1 of Palaemon carinicauda. NCBI lineage: Eukaryota > Metazoa > Arthropoda > Malacostraca > Decapoda > Palaemonidae > Palaemon > Palaemon carinicauda. The sequence goes on along the minus strand of NC_090748.1, from coordinate 20,670,829 downwards.
CTTTCCCAGTAGTCAAGGTCCTTAACTTCTTCTATTCTAGCAGTATAGGACCTTTGTACACTCTCTATTTGCGCAATATCCTTTCGGTAGTGTGGGTACCATATCACATTGCAGTACTCGAGTGTACTACGCACATAAGTTTTATAAAGCATAATCATGTGTTCAGCTTTTCTTGTTTTAAAGTGTCTGAATAACATTCCCATTTTCGCTTTACATTTAGCCAACAGTGTTGCTATTTTGTCGTTGCATAACATATTCCTATTTAAAATTACACCAAGGTCTTTAATTGCTTCCTTGTTTGTGATTGTCTCATTATTAGGTCCCTTGTATGCATACACCATTCCTTCTCTGTTTCCATAATTTATTGATTCGAATTTATCGGAGTTAAATACCATCCTATTTATCTCCGCCCATTCATATATTTTGTTTAGATCTCTTTGTAGTGAGTTCCTATCTTTATCACAAGTAATTTCTCTACTTATTCTTGTGTCATCGGCGAAACTTCTCACTACGGAGTTTTCAACATCACAGTCTATGTCTGAGATCATAATAACAAATAGCAGTGCAGCTAATACCGTACCTTGGGGCACACCAGATATTACCTGGGCTTCATCTGATTTCTCGTCATTTGCAACCACTATCTGTTTTCTGTTTTGCAGGAATTCTTTTACCCATTTTCCTATCTTTCCCACAATATTATGCTTTCTCATTTTTTTCTCCAATATGTTATGGTCTACCTTGTCAAAGGCTTTTGCAAAATCTAGATAGATCACATCTGTGTCTTTTTCATTTATCATATTATTGTATATGTTTTCATAGTGTGCTATCAGTTGGGTCTGTGTACTTTTTCCAGGTACGAAACCGTGTTGACCCATATTAAACAAATTATTTTTGACCGAATGGTTCATTATTTTCTTTTTTATTACCCTCTCATACACTTTCATAATATGTGATGTTAGACTAACAGGTCTATAATTGCTTGCCTCTAGTCTTGATCCACTTTTGAAGATAGGGGTTATATAAGCTAATTTATGTTTAACATATATCTCGCTCATATCTACACTCTGTCTTAGCAGTATTGCAAGCGGCTTCGCGATAGTGTTTGCAGTTTTTTTTAACAAAATCGCTGAAACTCCATCTGGTCCGGCTGCCGATCCATTTTTAATTTCGTTTATAGCCGTGACAATATCTGCTTCATTAATATCTATATCCGTTAGATATTCAACATTTTCTTCTCTCATTTCTGTTTCATTATTCTCATTCGCAATTCTTGGCGTAAACTCACTCTTATATTTTTCTGCTAATATGTTGCATATTTCCTTTTTTTCATTCGTTAGCCGTCCTTCAATTCTTAGAAGGCCTATTTCTATTCTCCTTTTATTCATCTTTTTTGCATAGGAGTAAAGTACTTTGGGGTTTCTTTTTATATTTTGAAGTGTCCTTTCTTCTAAGTCCCTTTTTTCATTTTCTTTCGACTGTATAATCTTTTGTTCTGCATTTTCTATTTTACATTTTATTTCCCTCATTTTCCACACATTTTTTTCTTCTGCAAGATTTTTCTTCCACTTTCTAATTTTCTGAAATAAGATCCTTCTGTCTCTTGGTATGCACGTCTTTTGTTTATTGTTTTTTTTCGGTACATATTTTTCAACAATTTTCTCCAGTATTTTGTACAGTATGTCCGTATTTACCTGTATATTATCACTTATAAATAAATTTTTCCATTCTTTATTCAGTTCTTCATTTATTTCTGACCATTTTATATTCTTACTGTAAAAATTATATTTTCTATATCCTTCCCAAAGTTTTGTGCTTTTATTAATTCTGTGATCACTTTCTTTGGAATGAACTATCAATTCTATGACATTGTGGTCTGAAATTCCCGTGTTATACACTATTATTTCTTTTAC
>NC_090748.1:20633004-20663419 GCF_036898095.1 Palaemon carinicauda | reverse complement strand
AGGAGCTTTTAGCACTTGTTGGAGAATTGGTAATGTTACTCCTCTATGTAAATGTGTTGTGGTAGCTCAAGTCCCACTGATTACCGCCCAATTTCCATAACTCCCATATTATCTAAAGTTTTTGAACGTCTTCTGGCAAAATGTCTTAATAGGTTTGCTGAAGGTAATCATCTATTCCCTAGTTTGCAATTTGGTTTTCGGAAAGGCCTTGGAGCATGTGATGCCCTTCTTACAATCTCCAATGCAGTACAGAAATCCCTTGATTGTGGTCGGGAAGTTCGTATGATTGGCCTTGATTTTAGTGCTGCCTTTGACCGTGTTAATCATGAGGCCCTTGTTTTCAAACTGAAACAGTTGGGAGTGGGTGGGTCGTTTCTTAGCATTATTATTGATTTTTTAAGTAGTAGATCTCAAAGAGTTGTTGTTGATGGGCACCATAGTGAGTATAGAATGTGATATCCGGTGTTCCACAGGGTAGTGTTCTTGGCCCATTACTTTTCATACTATATACACATGACATGTGGTTTGGCCTAGAAAATAAGCTTGTTGCATATGCAGATGATGCTACTCTCTTTGCATCAATTCCATCCCCTGAATGTAGATCTGGGGTTGGTGAATCCCTTAATAGAGATTTAGCTAAAATTAGTGCATGGTGCAAATTATGGGGTATGAAGTTGAATCCTAACAAAACTCAAAGTATGATTGTAAGTAGGTCAAGGACGGTGGCTCCTCAACATCCGGATCTCAGTATTGATAATGTTTCTTTAAATTTGTATGACTCTTTCAAAATTTTAGGCGTGATTCTTGACAGCAAATTTACTTTTGAGAAACATATAAGGTCTGTGTCTTCTTCAATTGCACAAAAAATTGGCTTATTGAGAAAGTCTTTTAAGATATTCGGTGATCAATCTATTCTGAAGAAGTGTTTTAATTCTTTTATTCTACCTTGTTTTGAGTATTGTTCTCCTGTCTGGTCTTCAGCTGCTGATTCTCATCTTAATTTGTTGGACAGAAACTTACCGTCTATTAAATTTCTTATTCCTGATCTAGATATTAATCTCTGGCACCGTCGATCAATTAGTTCATTATGCATGTTGCATAAGATTTTTCATAACTCTGACCATCCTTTACATTCAGATCTCCCTGGACAATTCTATCCTGTTCGTAATACTAGGCAGGCAGTTAATTCTAATAGCCAGGCCTTCTCCATCATAAGACTCAATACTACGCAGGTACTCTAGAAGTTTTATTCCAGCTGTTACCAAGTTGTGGAATGATCTTCCTAATCGGGTTGTTGAATCAGTAGAACTTCAAAAGTTCAAAGTTGGAGCAAATGCTTTTTTGTTGACCAGGTGGACATGAGTCTTTTTATAGTTTATATATGACATATTTGTTGTTGACGTTGTTAATAGTTTACATATGATATCTCTCTTTTGACATTACTTTTTTTAGAATGATTTATTGTTAATTTGTTCTCTTCAGTTATTTATTTCCTTATTTCCTTTCCTCACTGGGCTATTTTTCCCTATTGGAGCCCCTGGGCTTATAGCATCTTGCTTTTCCAATTAGGGTTGTAGCTTGGATAGTAATAATAATAATAATAATAATTCACTCTCTGACGTACATCTACTCCCACTCCACCATTTGCTGCAACAACAGACCTCAAGTACTTAAACTGATCCACCTTCTCAAGTAACTCTCCATTCAACATGACATTCAACCTTGCACCACCCTCCCGTTTCATACATCTCATAATCTTACTCTTATCCACATTGACCCTCAACTTCCCTCTCTCACACACCCTTCCAAATTCTGTCACTAATCGGCCAAGCTTCTCTTCCGCATCTGCAACCAGTACAGTATTGTAGCGGGATGTATACAAAACACAACCCCACACCCTTGATCACTCTTACTTCCAAAATATCCCACAACACAAACTTTCCCCTTACTTTACTTTAAACTAGACTCTTGGACAGAAGGAAAATGAAAACAAAACATAGCCTTAAAACTATATTAACGCAACCCAAAAACAGAACACAAATCATTAAACTTAACACAAAACAGACAAAAATAGCACTTTTATATTTATATATTATAGCTGTGTGTGTGGGTACACAGAACTCACCAATAATCGAAAAAAATAATATCCTTTACATAAACCCAACACCGTCAGTCCACATACAGTACCGAAAAACATTTACCCACACACAGTACCGAAAAACACTTACCCACACACAGTACCGAAAGACACTTACCCACACACTAAAATAAATCACTTAATATTAACCCAATCGTATACCACAACCCAGAAATAAATCAATATTTGTTTAAGTGTGGAACTCTTTATCCACACTAGGGCCGACAATCCTTTTCGGCCAAAGCCACAACTCCCTGGCAGACGTAACACCTGGCACAAGCTGCTATAACTGCTTCACTTAATTTGGCAGTCTATATCGTCATCATCATCCTCATCAATAAGCAATCGAAATCGTAATTGTAATAAACAGGCCAGGTCGTCAACAGTTGATCAATCCACTAGAGCATTCTAAACACAAGTTCCTTAAGTAAGCCAGGTCATCAATAGTCAAATTCAAATAAATCTTCTCCCCAAAGGAGGAATCGCGGCTGCCAAAATAAAAAAGAAAAACACTTATGAACACTCCTAACTAACTTAACTATCGCACTATAATCAAAGATAAACAATAAACTTTCTATCACTCATGAACGCGCCTAACAAAAATAAATAAAAACAGTACTTACTCAGAACATAAAAATACTAAACAGCCGGCTTCCGAAGAACAAAAAAATGCAGAACCGACTCCTTCTATCGTCCAAGATCTAATGCTTTCGCCCAAGACATTCATCACCGCCTATCCTAGCTAAAAAATGTAAACAAACAACCTCAAATATACCAACAATCTTTCCAACTTCAAACAATCATTCGCTAATTATCCTTGTTCTTCGGCGCGCACCGCGGACACACAAAACACGCACACACAAACGCACATACACACATTCCCTCGCGCACGCGCAATCTAACAAAACTAAAGCAAATGAAATTCACTCTCTCTCTCTCTCTCTCTCTCTCCTCTCTCTCTCTCACTCTCACTGACAAAACTAAAGCAAATAAACACTTCTTTCTTGCGGTTTGACAAAACTTAAATAAACACTCACTCTCTCTCTCTCTCTCTCTCTCTCTCTCTCTCTCTCTCTCATTAATGACAAAGCTAAAGCAAATAAAATGTCTATTTAACAATACTAAAACAACTCTCTCTCTCTCTCTCTCTCTCTCTCTCTCTCTCTCTCTGTGTGACAAAACTAAAGCCAATACTGTAAACACTTTCTCTCTCTCTCTCTCTCTCTCTCTCTCTCTCTCTCTGACAAAACTTAAATAAACACACTCACACTCTCTCTCTCTCTCTCTCTCTCTCTCTCTCTCTCTCTCTCTTGATTTGGCAAACAAAAAAATAAATTAAAATAAATTAATCCTCCACATTCCTCCCCCCTTACTTTGCCAAATCCTCACACAACACTTACCTATTTTCTCATTACCCAGTCGCAATCAGGAACAGGACCTCGGCTTCGAGTAACTGGGCCTTCATATACCTGCACTCTCTCATTCACTTCTTCCATGTCGTTTTCATTCGACGTACTACTACAATTCCCGTCTATGCTCTGCTCGTCTAAGATATCATTCACTATTTCATCTACCTCAGTTTCATCTGGCCCGAAAATCCCACTAATTTCTGTCAACAATTCATCCATTACATCTAAACCAATTTCTACTTTAACAAAAGAATCATTCATACGGCTTATCATTCTCCTATCTTTCATTCTCGTGTCCGTCATACGTTCTCTTGCCTCATCTAACGAAAAACCACACACACTATAAGTATCATTCATACTCATCCAAGTTTCATCTGTATTAATACATTTATCTTCCATACTCACCTGTACATTTACACCCTTGCCCTGCTTATTCTGATTCCCGCCAACAACTACAAAATTTTCCTGTCTTTTATCCCCAGTACAATTCTCAGAATTCTTTTTCCTTCCATACTCTACTAACACCAATTGCTTATCTTCTAAACCTAATGCCTCACACATACTCGGTTCATACTTGTTCGTTTTCAGCCATTTATTCATACCATTCTCCTGAATATATCTTGGTACCTCCTTCCATTTTCGAAACTGATTGTGGTGTGCCCTAACCTTTTCCACACTACCATCCACACTTACCTTACCTAAAACATAACTCAACCCACTAGAACCAACATCTAACACCTCATATGGACCTTCAAACTTATCACGTACCTTATTGACATTCATTCTTCCTTTTTCAATTACTTCTTTTAACACTTTCTCTCCCACTTTGTAGCTTTCAAATCTCTCATTTGCTTTCTTCCAAACATCTCTATCATTCTCGGACACACTCAATCTCGGTCTTACTATCTTTTCAAAATTCAACACAAACTTACACGGAGACATACCAGTACTCTTGTGCACCGTCGCATTATACGCCCACAACGCACGCCCAACATACAAATCCCAATCATTATCACATGTACTCATCATCCGCAAAATTTCTGTTAAGGTTCTTACAGTCCTTTCAGCCAAACCATTCGCACTTGGCATATACGGAGTCGAATACACATGTTCAATGCCCCATTCTCTCAACATCTGCTCAAACTCCCATCCAACAAACTCCGGACCATTGTCACTTAACATTTTTGCAGGCTTACACACACTCATCGGCAACATCACTTGACTTACCATTCTCGCTACAGTCTCACTTCTTTATTCTTGATGGGTACTGCATATGCAAACTTGCTCATATGATCGACCATGACAATCATTCCCACATGTCTTCTCGCAGTCACAGGCAACGAAACACAATCAATCACAAACATCTCAAATGGCTCTTTCGTGCGTAACCTCAAAATAGGCGGACTTGCATGCATGCTCTGATACTTTCCCTTCTGACAATCCTCACAAGTAGTCGCTACATCCCTACAAATTTGACTCAACCCAGGCGTAAACAACCTCTCTCGCATGCATTCCCACAATTTATTCTTCCCCATATGCCCATACCTGTCATGCACTACCATACACATACTTACAGCTGCATGCATTGGAAATACAGGAACATATATATCTTCATCCATTTCCCCTATGCAAAAAATACACAATATTCTTACAAACAATAAATCTTTTAACAACTTTCTTATACGCTTCCAAATCACACGGCCATTCTTCCACCCTAATACCATTTAAAATACATTCACGTAACCTATTTATTTCGAAACATTCACCTTGCATTTCTTCCACCTCTTCTTTGCTTAACAAATCATCTTCACTCTTTGCAATATCAATCATGCCAACAAAATTCGCCATGAATACACTATTATCCTCAATTACTATTACCTTACAGCCATTCTTTGAAAGCAAACCTTTACCAACATCAACTGACACATGATGCAACCTCAAAAAATCTATTCCCATCAAAAAACAACTAGGCATTTCATTCTCTCCCATTACAATAAAATTATGTTCAACTTCCATACTCCCTAGTTTCACCTTCAACCTCACTTCTTCCCAGACAAGTAAACTTCCCTGACCTATTCCATGAATTCTCACACTCGTACACTGTCTTTTCACTTCCCAATTGTACCTCTCAATTTCCCTGATAACCGACTCATTTACTAATGACACTTGAGCACCCGTATCAATTAAACTACAGTATTCATTCTCATTTATATTCACATATGTCATCATCCTTCCTTTTACACCATGCATACATACATTTACTCTCCTTTCAATTCTGTCGCTCACTTCACCAATATGTTCATCATCATATTCACTGTCCTCTATACAGTCATATCTTAGGTTAAGGTCACTTGCACCATTATCCTTCTCGCTCAACAATTTGCAACATTCCTCCTTACATTGAATCCTCAAAATATATTCCCTATCATTCTCCTTACATGCCCTATATTCCATCGGTCGATTCCATCCAAAATACAAATACACAGTTACACCATACAACATACTTACCACCATTAATATCTTTGATAATACTTCCCCTTCTAGTACACTACTCTCCTCCTCATATACCATTTCTTTTGACACTTCATTCATCACCCTTCTTTTAAGCTCAGTTACACTACATGGTATTTCCGTATCTAACCCCTCTTGTATTAACTTACTTAAACCCATTAGGATACACTTATATACCATATCTTCCCCTTCACAACACTGCTCCACAACTAAACCTTCAGGCAACCTTTCAGAATTCTGATTACTCTCTTTATCTTCCATCCTCCCATGCATCCTCGACATCGCATCTGCTATCACATTCTTATTTCCCGGTACATATTCTAACCTAAAATCAAATTCATTCAAATCCTCTATGGTCCTAGCAACCCTTGCATTCACACACTCTTTCCTTATCATATACACTAGGGGCTGATGGTCAGTACGCACAATGAATTTTACACCATACAAAAATACTTTCAATGCTTTCACACAAAATCGTATTGCAGTCAATTCCCTGTCAATCGTCGAATACTTCCGCTCAGCTTTATTAAACGCTTTACTAACATACGCTATTACTCTCAATTGCTCTTCTCCATTTACTCTCTGCATTTGAACCAAACAACCACCCATACTAACCCCACTCGCATCCGTATACAACTCTAGCATACTCGCATTTTCACTGTAGTCTGGAAATGCCAAAGTGACGTCTTTCGCGGCCTCTTCCTTCAACCTTTCAAACGCTTCTATCATCCGATCAATCCATTTTAATTTTGTACTATTCCTTTTACCCGTCCATTCATTCAACGGCTTCCCTATACCTGAACAATCTCTAACAAACTTGCGCCCAAACTCAACCAAACCAAGAAAACCTTGCAACTCACGCACAGTCCGGGGACGTGGAAATTCTCGCAACCTTATTCACAAACTTGTCACTCTTCCTTATACCAGATTCACCCACTACATGCCCAAGAAATTCCACCTCCCTGGACAACCATGTACACTTCTCAAGCTTAATTTTCACACCAACTTCAATTAACCGCATCAACACTGCCTCAAGCAACCGCATATGTTCCTCAACAGTCTCGCTCGCAATCAGAATATCATCTATAAAAACAGTCACCTTCTGTCGATCGAAACCAGCCAATACAACATTCATCGCTCTTTGGAAGGCAGCAGGCGCATTAGCAAGACCAAAACTCAACCTTTTAAATTGAAAGTGACAATTCGTACTTGAAAATGCGGTAATGGGCCTGCTCCCCTCTGCTAGAGGCATCTGGTAATAGCCCCTCACCAAATCTAATTTAGTAAAAACTTTCATTCCATGCATCTTATAAACACAATCAGACACCACATTCATTGGAAAACGTTCTTTAACAGTCACCTCATTCACCTTCCTATAATCATTACACATGCGTAAACTTCCATCAGGCTTTCGTACAGGGACAATAGGGCTATTCCAGGCACTCTCACTCCTTTCTATTACACCCATACGCTCTAATTCCTGACACTGCTCCTCTATCTCCTTGGCAATAGGCGGAGAAAAATGCTGGGACGCTGATATATGGGGGTATCATCACTGAGAACTATTTTAAATTCTGGCAGGTCTGCCCCCCCACAATCATTGTCACCGAGACTCACAACTCTCCGCTTATCCCATAACATCTTAAGCAATCGTTCCCTTTCGACCTCATTTATACTCTCATCTAACTTAATTCTTCCTTTCAACGTATCGTAATCCCAATCGTCATCGTTCTTTACCTTACCAGCCATTACCTGTCTCGCCTTAACATATCTTCCATCCTCTACATTGATCAGTGTATACATACATCCCATGCAATCGCCCTCACGTATTCCACGTACTCTCTTCCTCCTAACACTCGGCAACAACCTTACATACACTGGGGTTCCTGCATATTCATAACACCATCATATATATACGCACTCGTTTTCACCAAATTACCTGCTTCCATACCTTCCACTACATATTCATCCTTATCACTATTTGAAATTCCCAGACTGCTCGGCCATGCAACTTTTACACTAATCACCTCACCTTTCTTACCCGATAACTTTACACTTTCCTTTGCTACCAACGGCACTCCCTTCCACACCTTCGTACTCACTCTGCCGTCTTCCTTTAAATAAAATTCCCCACAAATATTACCTTTAACCTTTATTTCAATCATATTCACACTTGGATGTACAATCATACCACATTTTTTCAGAAATTTATACCCAAGCAGTACGTCATATTTCTCATTCGCTCCCTCAACCACGTAAAAATCATTATCCTCCATCATCAGCCCCCAATCATACATTTTCCCGCAACTTTCCTTGCACAGGCATACGCAAATTACCAATACCTTTTACTTCACCCTTACATCCTTTAAATTCACAAACCTCTTTTACCTTATCATATACATTCCTAAACATTAAATTGACACCACAACCAGTATCAATCAAACCAACCAACTCTACACCATTAAAAATCATTTTCACACTCATGCAATCATGTGCTCTTTCTCCCATCACATCTTCATGCAATAAACCCTCACGAACATGCATCACATTCACTCCCCACACACACGAGGACTCACCCAGCTGAACCCTCTGATTAATTAGTTTCCCGAACATCCTGGCTGACTTGATCCCTTCTTTCTACAAACCCTAGCTACATGCCCATCTGCACCACATTCAGTACACTTACCCCGCGGCTCCTTGCACATTCTAGCATAATGACCATCCTTACCACAATTACCACAAATTACATTCATACGATTATTACGGCATCCACTCGCTAAGTGTCCAGTCATACCACACCGATAACACTTAACCACTTTCTCTTTCTTACAGTCGCTAATACGATGTCCTGTCTCTCCACACCCGAAACATGCTCCTAATGCCCATCTACACTCGTTCTTTTTATGTCCTACCTTCCCACACCTATAACACCTCTCTTCACGGATACCACTACCTAACCTAACTTGCTGCGTACTAGCACTTCTATCTCTCCAAACTTGATTTCCCTGTCTAAACCCGTCATTTCTCGGCATGGGTATTCCTACATTACTCACCCTAACACTTCTATCTATTACACTATCAGCTGCCCTCATTGGCCCTCTCATAACAGCATCTCTAAAACTACCAAATTCTGGCACACATTCCTCCATTCCAGTTCTTACACTCACAGATTTACTTTCTTTCATACACCTATCCAACTCGTAATCCTCAACTATCTCTAAAATATCATCCCAAGTCAATCTCTCTCTAGTCCACCTCATTTTCTCCTTCCGTTTCAAATTAATAAACTCACACACACTCTCTGGTACTGTACCCAAAAACTTCTTCATTAGTTCCTTATTTTCATTTATTCCTTCGTCCCCATACTTCTTTCTAGCCAATGTTTCTAACCGACATACATACATCGAGATTGCTTCACCCACCTTCATTCGTGCTTCATCAAAATAATTTTTTCGCTTATACCTAACACTACCTTTCATACGTTTTACCTGTTCAATTATCCTCTTCTTTACACTTTCATACTCAACCTCTCCTACACTCATTATCACCCCATACATCGTCAACAAATATCCTGACAAAAATTCTCCCAACTCCCTAGCCCAAACTCTCTTACTATCTCCATACTTAGCCTGACAAAACTTTTCATATTCCCTAAAGAAGTCATATACATCCCTACTGCTATGTTCATTAAAACTTTCACACCTAGGAACCTCTCTCATAAACACTGTCTTACAAACTTCCTCTACTTCATTCTCACTACTATCTTCACTGTCTACTCCCTTCTTGTTGCCTTCTTCTTCATTTGAATACAATGAATCTAATTCTACACTCAAAGTCCTATCTTTAACTATCCCCTTCTTACCCTTTTTCTTACTTACCACCTTCACCCAATCATGATCATCCTCACTCACACCTTGACCTTTCTTCTTTTCTTTCTTCACATTATCTTTACCTTTCTTCTCCTTCTTCCTATCACCCTTCGTTCCAATCTTACTATGTCTAGGCCCTTTACTTTCAATATCACTATCACTACCTTCCCCATTATCACTTACCCTATCCTCTTCCACAATCAACCCGTTACCAGAAGCAGAAGCCACTCCTCCGACTGCACCTTCACCTATAACAGTTTTCATCATCCCCATTACTTGCCCTATCATAGCTTCCATTCGTTTCTCATTTTCTCGCATCCTCATCTCAACACCCTCTTCCACTCTCTCTACAGTTCCCTGAAGTTCCCTAAGTTTCCTTTGCATCTCCTCATTCTCACTACTTAACCTCGCATTCTCCAACAACAACCTCTCCTCTCGCTCATTAGACAACCGCAATTCCTCCTTTAAAATATGCAACTGTTCTTCCATTAACTCCATTTCAATACTATTAATATTTTAAGTAATTCCAAAACCTATTTACCCTTGTCCAACAGTCCAGTTTCAATCCCACCTTCAACAGTCGTCCCTGTTCGGGCGCCAAATTTATGTAGCGGGATGTATACAAAACACAACCCCCACACCCTTGATCACTCTTACTTCCAAAATATCCCACAACACAAACTTTCCCCTTACTTTACTTTAAACTAGACTCTTGGACAGAAGGAAAATGAAAACAAAACATAGCCTTAAAACTATATTAACGCAACCAAAAACAGAACACAAATCATTAAACTTAACACAAAACAGACAAAAATAGCACTTTTATATTTATATATTATAGCTGTGTGTGTGGGTACACAGAACTCACCAATAATCGAAAAAAATAATATCCTTTACATAAACCCAACACCGTCAGTCCACATACAGTACCGAAAAACATTTACCCACACACAGTACCGAAAAACACTTACCCACACACAGTACCGAAAGACACTTACCCACACACTAAAATAAATCACTTAATATTAACCCAATCGTATACCACAACCCAGAAATAAATCAATATTTGTTAAAGTGTGGAACTCTTTATCCACACTAGGGCCGACAATCCTTTTCGGCCAAAGCCACAACTCCCTGGCAGACGTAACACTGGCACAAGCTGCTATAACTGCTTCACTTAATTTGGCAGTCTATATCGTCATCATCATCCTCATCAATAAGCAATCGAAATCGTAATTGTAATAAACAGGCCAGGTCGTCAACAGTTGATCAATCCACTAGAGCATTCTAAACACAAGTTCCTTAAGTAAGCCAGGTCATCAATAGTCAAATTCAAATAAATCTCCCCAAAGGAGGAATCGCGGCCTGCCAAAATAAAAAAGAAAAACACTTATGAACACTCCTAACTAACTTAACTATCGCACTATAATCAAAGATAAACAATAAACTTTCTATCACTCATGAACGCGCCTAACAAAAATAAATAAAAACAGTACTTACTCAGAACATAAAAATACTAAACAGCCGGCTTCCGAAGAACAAAAAAAATGCAGAACCGACTCCTTCTATCGTCCAAGATCTAATGCTTTCGCCCAAGACATTCATCACCGCCTATCCTAGCTAAAAAATGTAAACAAACAACCTCAAATATACCAACAATCTTTCCAACTTCAAACAATCATTCGCTAATTATCCTTGTTCTTCGGCGCGCACCACGGACACACAAAACACGCACACACAAACGCACATACACACATTCTCTCGCGCACGCGCAATCTAACAAAACTAAAGCAAATGAAATTCTCTCTCTCTCTCTCTCTCTCTCTCTCTCTCTGACAAAACTAAAGCAAATAAACACTTTCTTTCTTGCGGTTTGACAAAACTTAAGTAAATAAACACTCTCTCTCTCTCTCTCTCTCTCTCTCTCTCTCTCTCTCTCTCTCTCATTAATGACAAAGCTAAAGCAAATAAAATGTCTCTATTTAACAATACTAAAACAACTCTCTCTCTCTCTCTCTCTCTCTCTCTCTCTCTCTCTCTCTCTCTCTGTGACAAAACTAAAGCCAATACTGTAAACACTTTCTCTCTCTCTCTCTCTCTCTCTCTCTCTCTCTCTCTCTCTCTCTCTCTCTCTCTGACAAAACTTAAACAAACACTCTCTCTCTCTCTCTCTCTCTCTCTCTCTCTCTCTCTCTCTCTCTCTCTCTCTCTCTCTTGATTTGGCAAACAAAAAATAAATTAAAATAAAATTAATCCTCTACAGTATCATCCGCAAACAACTACTAATTTACCTCCCATTCATGGTCATTCTCGTCTACCAGTTTCAATCCTCGTCCAAGCACGCGAGCATTCACCTCTCTCACCACTCCATCAACATACAAGTAAATATATATCTAAATAATAGGGTTTTTGTGTGTGCCTTCTTATGTCTTCCATCAAACTATATATTTCCCGTACAGGTCGTACTCGATATTGGAGCTGATTTGAGACCAAACGGTCTTTGGGGGTATTATCATTACCCTTACTGCAAGAATCATGGAGGAGTAGTCGAATGCGGAAAAGCGGTGAGAATCTCTGCTACAATTATTCTCTCTCTCTCTCTCTCTCTCTCTCTCTCTCTCTCTCTCTCTCTCTCTCTCTCTCTCTCTCCAACTTTAGAAGAGATAAACATTTCTCACAACTTAAATATGAAACATATCTATTTAACTCTGACTGCTAGGATTTCCATTTTCTCAACAATATTAACTATCAGATAGATCAAAATTTCCCCAATAATGTGTCATGTATCAAACAATTTCTCTTTGCTGTCTCTGAAGAGATGGCTGATAGCTTACTCACATTGCAGTATATGTTTTGATTACTACCTATATATCACATGTTCCTTTTACCAAACGGCCATTTTTGTATAGGAGTCTACTAGAATTAATAATTCAAAAGGTAAAATATAACTCGGATTCCACCCTCTTTAGATATCTGAGATGAACGACAACACCCTTTGGATCTATGAAGCAAGTAAAGCTATGTACCCAAGTATTTACCTCTTGGAGAAAGAAGGCGTTGAGGGAAGGAGGAACATGGCCCTTGGAAGGATCCTGGAGTCTCAGAGGTTGAACAAAATGATCAGTAATCCCATCGCCATTTTCACCTACTGCTGGTATAGGTAATTTAGGATTCTCATCTTTTCTACAATTTCTTCTTTTTGTAAATTACCTACAAATGAGGGTGACATTAGGGGTTTAAGATATGCCATGGTTACTTGGTTAAAAAATCCATTAGATCACATATAAAATGTATCAAATTAGAAACAAAATACTTCAGTACATTCAAATCACATATCTGTTGATGTATAGTACACATTTTCTTTGTTCTAGGCAAGATTTTCATTAGTAAACATATTGGCTAAAATATAAATGCAATACTTGTAAGGAGGAAGGTGGATTTTAAGCTTAAAGATATACATAAATCGAGGCGAAAATAATTTCCAATCCCATACTCCCGTCTTAACAACCCAGACATGGGTAAAGATATATCGGGAAAACTTTATAGTCATAGTAAACAATGAGTATCAGACTTTTTTTTTTTTTTTTTTTTTTTTTTTGATGCATACAAGTTCATTTGCAATGTAAAATTTTGGGTAATTTTCTAATCCTTTACTTTGTTTATCGATGTACATCATTTATATGACAGCTTTTGTTTAATGATACATAGAAGTTTGCATGAAATCGGTGTTTATGATTAATCTACGATATTTTGTATTGCTTGACCAAAAAGTTAGGAAAACATAATACTATACGGTCAAAGTCCACAAGAAATATATAGCTCCTATTATCCGATAGATATCACGAAGTGGAAAAGTTCATAACACCAGAAGATATCATCAATACAATCGGTTTGTCCAAAGACCAACATCTCGATGGCTCTGTCATCTGGGGAAGTTCAAGCGATCTAAATACAGAAGAAAAGTGTTTACAGTTCCAGGTAAGCAACAGTTATTGTTATTGTTTTTCTTGCTTTTTGACCAGCAAACATCTCTGATTCTTTAGAGAAAGAGGCCTTTTGGAAAGTTGCATCCCTGTCAGGTCAAGCTAGTGATATCTGAGTTTTGGACAAGAACTTAGATTATAAGTTGGTAAAGGCCACATCTCCAACAAAAAATATTAACCCAACACAGGATGGGCACAAGAAATGATTTTCATCGGGATGATAGATAAGGTTAAAGAGCTAATTATTGTGTCCTAGCAGATGACTAAGGTTATTTTTTTCTTCTTTTTCATTTTTACAGCTGAAGGGTTCACTAGCTTTAGTCAGATAGCAAATGTCGCTTGCAAGGAACTGGTTATATTTCAGTGTATCTATGCAGTGAATCTCCATGAATTTTACCATTGCTTATAAATTTTAAGAATGCATTCGAAATAAGAAATTCGAAAATAAGAAACACCCCGGAATCCTATAAGAACACATCAGGTAAAAATTGAATCATGTTATATGAATTGGGTATCTTAGATAACTACAAATCAGGGGAGAAAAAGAGGCTAAGTGAGAGATTGTGTATTTATTTATTTGGGGAAGCCAAACTGAATTGGTAGAGAAGGTATGATATTAATGCCAACAGAAAAAGGAATGATTGAACGAAGAATAATAAGCAGGAAATTGAAGTAATAGATATAATGAGCTAAAGGGATCACATAATTTGGAGGGCCGAATGAAGATGGTGGTATGTACTGGAAAGAGCACAAAGTTTCTAATTATTCTGCATGTATGCCTAGTGTATGAAAATTATCTTCAGTAACGTACGAAACTGATAGCATGTTGTTGCTATTCTTAAAATATTCTATTCCTCCTTTTTTCTTTCCTCACTGAGCTATTTTCCCTGTTGGGGCCCCTGAGCTTATAGTATCCTACTTTTCCAACAAGGGTTGTAGCTTAGCAAGTAATAATAATAATAATAATAATAATAATAATAATAATAATAATAATAATAATAATAATAATAATAATAATAATAATAATAATAATAATAATACTAAGCCAAATAAGATCGTTTATGCAGTTAAGAGAGAAGACAGATGCAGTGTAGAGAATTGAAAAATAACCAAGGATAAGTGATGTAGGTAGTAACATAGGTTACTATATTTATATGGAAAGTTTGAACCGTATAAAACGTATAGGAGAGAAAGACAACAAGTAAGAATAAATTTAAAAGAAGGTTGAGTTAGTAGAGTAGGAGGATATTTAGAAATATATTGAAACATTATATATGAAATGTGAAGAGGAGGCAATTAGAGGGAAAAGTGGATATGAATTGACAATAGGAATAAAAAATGGTGCTCAATAAAAAAGGTACAATATCAAGCAAAGAGAGAAATCTATGGAATTCGCAGATTTCAAAGGGAGACATTATAAAGACGAGGAAAGAGAAACAAAAATAATGCGTATAGCTGTTGGAAGTGCTCCAAAGGAGGGGAAAAGAATAATTGAAAAATATAGGAAGGGGAATATGACAAGATAAAACTTGAACCAGAAGGTATCATCAAAGATAGAGAAGAAAATATCTTGCATACCGATGACAACATAAAACAAAAAGTGAAAGAGTGATATCGAGGGAACGGGAGGCTGGGAGAACCTATGCAGGAAATACAATCTATAAAGAAGATAATAATTAATATTAGAAAGGGCAAGGATGTAGGTCCATCACAGGGGCATATTGAATTATTGAAGTAACTTTTGTAAAAAGAGTAGAATGTATACTGGAACTTTTACGAGAAAAATTGGAAGAGGAAGTAATGTCAGATGACTGAAATGAAACTCTGATGTTAAAGGTGTTCAAACAAGAGTGAGGAGTGAGGAAATTGTAGAGAAATCAAACTAACAAACTATTTTTAAAGGCTTTAGAAAGAATAGACGAAAAAATTATTTCTATTTGTGAGGTTTGGAAAACATCAGCAGGATGGGTCTTTCAGATATTCAGGAATATTCATACTAAACCAAATTTCTCTTCACATAGAATTTAACGAAAGTATATAAAGGCAAATCAAATATTTGCACTACTTAAGAAAGTAGGACTACACATAATTTAATTTGATCTGTACTTGTATACTGACACTAATTTGGTATGAAAATAAGAATACGTTTAAAAGATGTTTTCAGTTCCATTGCTAAGCTCTAAGAAAAATATTAGAAGCCAGATTATGCGATATAGTGAAATGTCTTCAAAATGTTCTTTACAACTGGGTTCCTCGGAACACCAGAGGAGTTAAAAGACCACACTCGTTTTGGGTGAAAACTAAGAGACTGGAGGCTGCAAGAGATTGGATATTTTCTAGACGAGAATTCCAATAGATATTAAAGGCAGAACTTTACTTAGGCACGTGAAGTCTAAGACAATGGTGAGAATGATGATGATGACTATATGTAGTGGAATAAAATTATCGTCTCTTAAAAGACCAATTTTGAAGGAATTTTATTTCCTTTATTTAATAGTTCTGTGGTTTTCTTAGAATTCTAGTGCAAATGGCTATCCTGGAGGATATTTAGCCTTGCTTGGTGTATCGGCCCCACCATGTTTACCAGTTTTTTCGACTTTTTATGGATAGTCTATGGGTTTTATTAGTCACTTTATTCATATTTCTATATATATTGTTATTGTTAAGAGGGTTTTTAAGTATGATAAATCTTTTATTACCATGAATTCCTATCGTGTCTGGAGGCATTAAGCAAAATGCGGGACCAGTACGTCCTGGACTTTGTCAGTATCGTCTACTGTATTGCAATGTTCGTGATCTGCATGTAAATATTCAAGACCTTTATATTTGCATCCAGTATGATATTCTTTTGTCCTCAGAAACTTTAGTTTCTAATATGAGACACTAATCTGAGATCCTTATGAATGGTTTTAAAAAGCCAATAATTTTGAAACGGGATACCATTCCTAGGGCTAGGGAAATGACAGTGTATATTAGGATTGAGTACCCTGCTACTCATATGTCCTACTATGAATGTGGATGGCATGAGATTAAAGTAATAAAAGTTTGTGGTAGGCATAACAACTTCTATTTGTGTTCGATCTACCGGAATCCAGACATGAAAGAGTTTATTTTCTATTACGGCTAAGATAGAAAATGATAGAAAGGTCGCTTTTGTTTTTGTTGGTAATTTCAATGCTCACCATAGGGAGGGGTTAATTTATATTTCTCCTACTTATCGCCATGGCTTAAGAGCTTTGGAATTTGCCTCTGAGCCAGTCTGTGAGTGAAATATAAATGAAACTACTCGCATGTCTGATAGCTGCTTGGACCTCGTTTACACAGACTCCGCTGGCATTATAGCAAATAGGGTTGGTTCTTTAGTTATTACATCTGATCATGCCTTGATTTTATTAGTAGTGACGACTGAACACCCTGTCCCCGATGTGTCATAGTCATATAAGATTTATGCAAAATCCCAAGCAGACTAGAATAGCATTTTCAATGATCTTTTGAGCTAGAATTGGTCACAGTTGTATAATAATGTTAAGACTACTGTTCCTTTGAATGTGAATCTAGTCAACATAATTGATAGGCGTATCCCTTCTCGTGTGCTAACGTACCGAGTGAAGGACAAATCCTGGTTCACTGATGATTTTAGATATATTTGTTTGGAGAAGTATGAGGCCTATCATCTTCGGAAGGGTAACAGATCGGATTTCACTTGGAATAACTATACTCAGCTTAAAGCTTTTGCTTAGAGATTTTATGCTTCTACTGAAAATAAATACAATTTAATCATAAAAGAAACCCTTTCTGGTATGACTCAGAAACAAACGGGGTGGGCTACCTTTAAATCTGTAGTCTTTAGTGTATACGTAACATTTCCTATTTTATTTAAACCAGAAGCTATGTCACTCACTGTCCGAAGAAAAAGGCAACCCTTTTGGCGGATGTGTTTGACAGTAAGCAGAGTAATTAGAAACCTGGTCTTCCTCATTCCTGTTTCCCTGAGGCTAAACTTACTAGTTTAGCTTTACGATCTCGTGAAATTAAAGCTCTGTTGATGGACCTTGATGCTTATGGAAGTGTAGACCCAAATGCATTTTTTCTTTGTTTTCTATAAAGACTGCAGATTTCTTAGCTCCAATATTATCTGTTATATTGCACAAGTTAGCGAGAAGAGGTTCTTTTTACACTTGTTGGAGAATAGATAATGTTACACTATTATGTAAATGCGTTTGTAGTAGCTCAAGTCCTACTCATTACCGCCGAATTTCCATAGCTCCCATATTACCTAAGGTTTTTGAACCTCTTGCCTAAACGTCTAAATAGGTTTTCTGAGGGTAATCATCTGTTCCCTAGTATGCAATTTGATCAGGGAGGTCGCATGATTGGCCTTGATTTTAGAGTTGCCCTTGTGTTAATCATGAAGCCGTTGTTTTCAAAGTCAAACAGTTCGGAGTGCGTGGGTTTTTTCTTAGCATCATTATTAAATTCTTAAGTAATTGATAACAAAGAGCTGTTGTTGATGGGCACCATAATGAGTATATGAAAGTGATACCTGGTGTTCCTCAGGGTAGTTTTCCTGACCCAATACTTTTCACATTATATGCAAATATCGTGAGGTTTACCAAGAAAAAAAAATCGCTTTATATGCAGAGTCTGCAACTCTGTTTTTATCAATTCTATCTCCTGAATCTAGATCTGAGGTTGTTGAATCCTTTAATAGAGATCTAGCTAGAATTATTACATGGTGCAAATTATGGGGCATGAAATTGAATCCTAACAAAACTTGAAGTATGTTTGGAAGTAGGTCGAGGACAGTTGCTCCTCAACATCCGGATCTCAGCATTCATAATGTTTCTTAAAAGATCTTAAATTCCTAGATGTGATTCTCGACAGCAAATTTATTTGCTCAAAAAATTGCCTTATTTAGAAAGTCTTTCAAGATTATCGGTGATCAATCTATTCTGGAGTGTTTTAATTTCTTCATTCTCGTCTTCAGCTGCTAATTCTCATCTTAATTTCTTGGACAGGAACTTACGGTTTATCTCATTTTTTATTCCTGATATTAATATTAATCTCCGGCACTGTCGTTCATTAAGCTCGGTATGCATGTTGCATAATATTTTTCATAAATCTGACAATCCATTGCATTCAGATCTTCCAGGACAGTACCTGTTCGTAATAATAGGTATACGGTTAATCACAATAGTCAAACCTTCTCCATCATGGGGCTCAATACTACACAGTATTCTAGAAGTTTTATTCCATCTGTGACCAAGTTGTAGAATGATATTTCTAATCAGATAGTTGAATCGGTGGAACGTCCAAAGTTCAAACTTGCAGCAAATTTTTTAAATAGAACAGACTGACACAATTCTTCTTTTTTTTAGTTTATATATGAAACATCTGTTTTAATTTTGTTACTGTTTTTGAAATAGTCTATTTCAATTATTGATTAATTATTTTGTAATTTATTTATTTTCTTATTTCATTTTCTCACTATTTTTTCCTTGTTGGGGCCCTTGGGTTTATACAATCCTGCTTCTAAGACTAGGGTTGCAGTTATAATAATAATAATAATAATAATAATAATAATAATAATAATAATAATAATAATAATAATAATAGTACTAGTAGTAGTAGTAGTAGTAGTAGTAGTAGTAGTAGTAGTAGTAGTAGTAGTAGTAATGATAATTTTAATAATAATAATAATAATAACATAATTGTGTTTAAGTGTATATTAATTGGACCCTTCACTACCAAATGAAAATTAGAATAAGTTCACAACGTACATAAAACACTTTCATTTTAGATAATCACGAAAGATTATTCTTACCAAAGTAAAAGTAACCACATGCTGAGTTACTGAAAGTTTAAAAATGTACATATATTAAAATTGACATACAAAGCAGCAAGGGAATGTTTGTAAACAATCTATTACGATCATATTTTGTTGGGTTGACTTTTAAGACATGTAGTAAAATCTTTTATTATGTCCCTTCTTTTACTTACAGGAATATGTCGATACAGTCTTCGGGCCTTTGGTCAAGAACATCTTGGAGATACCAGAGTCTAGACTGAAACTTGCTTTACGCTCTCCGAGGCTTATGAAGGAAATCATTTCATTCGCAACTAAACAAAAACAATAGTTTTTATTTATTAGAAAATGATTCTTACATCTCAGTGATAACAGAATAAATTGTTGATTACTAAAGACTTTTTCATTGATTTTCTTGAATTCTTATTTATGATAATAATAATAATAATAATAATAATAATAATAATAATAATAATAATACTAATAATAATAATAATAATAATAATAATAATAATAATAATAATAATAATAATAATAATAATAATAATAGAAGGACGGGCAACAGTTATATTCACGGTTTTGCTTATCAATAAAATAATCTTGCTATATTGATACTAGCTACCTTATATATACATCTTTAGCCAGGTAGCATTCATAATTGCATTTTTATGAAAACAATAAAGCTGGAATCCTTTTTACATGAGGAATCTAACCATTCAAATTTTGAAGACCAAAGTCGGTAGTTCTGGTCCATCAGTCAAGCATAGTTACGATATATAAAAAGAAAAATTATTTTTCATACAATTTAAATATCTAATCATCAGATATTTATCGAAACCTCTTAAACACTTGATGAGTTTACCAAATCGGATTCTTTTGCCACCTTGTATCTCCTAACGAAAGAAATGAGGAAATTATGTATATTTCGTTTTTTCTCTATAATCGTCATTTCATGTAATCGATTTTTCATTTGCATTTCTTCATATCAATCTTTAAGAGAAATTACACAAGAATAAAAGGGACTCATATAATTCATAGGCGGTATATCTTAGCAATCCCTATTTGCCTATGGTTATATAAGCGGATGAGCAACCTGGTAAAGTAACGAGAAACTTAGGCAGGGGTCACTTGCCTTAGTGAGATAGGCACTGCGCATCACAAGGAACCGGCTATCTTTTGATGAATCTAGCCAATGAATCCTCTATGGATTTAGTCAGTCTATGGAAAGCGAAAATGACAGAATGGCTCCCAGTCCCGAGCGTAGCGGGGTGCTAAGAATCTCCCGGC
This sequence comes from Palaemon carinicauda, assembly GCF_036898095.1. NCBI lineage: Eukaryota > Metazoa > Arthropoda > Malacostraca > Decapoda > Palaemonidae > Palaemon > Palaemon carinicauda. Next base: position 20,642,417 of record NC_090748.1, on the reverse strand, counting down.
CAATAAATACTAAAGTAAAATTGAAAATTGATAGTTAGAATGTTAGAACTAAGAATCAAATTGAGAAGTTACGGAAAGTGGAGAATTAATTTATAGAGTATAATTTAGATATCTTGGGCCTAAGTTAAACGTGTTGTAAGGGAATTGGTAAGGAAATCTTAGACCGAGGCAATATATATATATACATATATATATATATATATATATATATATATATATATATATATATATATATATATATATATATATATATGTAAATATATATATATGCATATATATATATATATATATATATATATATATATATATATATATATATATATATATATATATATATATATGTATATATATATATTTATATGTATTCAGGAAGAAATGTTATATTTGAAAGCGAAGGGGTTGGAATAATGTTGACACTAAGAGCAGAAATGGTATTAACTGAGTGGAGAGCTGTAAAGAGCAGAATATTACTTGTAATGTTTAAATCAACGCAGTATAATATGTGCATTATAGTGTGTTATGCACTAACAAATGATGCCCCTGAAGAAATGAAAGATGATTACTATGAATAATTGCAAAGTGTAATAGATGAGAGTCCAGAGAGAGATATGAATATTGTAATTCATAACTTCAATGCTAAAGTTGGAAAGATTAACCAAGGCATAGAGAATGTGATGGTTGTTGAGAGACCTGGTGAAGTTGCAAATGAAAATAGAGCCCATTTTATAAAATTTTGTTCAGCAAATAATCTTGTTAATGAAGGTATTCTTTTCCAGCACAAGGAAATCCCCAAATATATATGGACTTCACTATGTGGCAACTACAAAAATCAAATAGATCGCATAGCCATTAAAGAGAGATGAAGGACTCTTAGAAATGTGAGAAGCTATAGAAGTGCAGATATTGTTAGTGATCACCAACTCCTCATTGCCACACTGAAATTTAAACTGAAAGCACCCAACAGAAATGTAGATAGAATAACTAGGTTTGATACATCTAAGCTTCTAGAACAAGAGCACAGAGAAACCTTTGCTGTTGAATGTAGGAATCGATTTGCAGTCTTAGAAACTTAAAAAGAAGAAGAGCAGACAAAAAACGAAGAATGGTGTGATATTAAGAACATATATCACTCAGTTGGTAGTGACGTTTTGGGATATGTATTTACAAGGAAAAATCCATGGATATCAAATGATACTTGAGATACCATAAAAAGGAGACAAAGACAGAAATAGATTGTTAAAAGTTTTCGAGGAAGTAAGGAAAATTACAAGGTAGATCATGCTAAGTATTCCAGTATTGAGAGTGGAGTCAAAAGAGAAGCCAGGAGTGATTGGAGAGAATATTTAGACAGTGAAGCAGATGAGGCTGACAAAGCTATGAATTCAGGAAGTGGTTAAGGTGTAAGAATTGCTCATAGAATTATTAATGAAATCTCAACGGGGGCATATAAGAAGAAGCATATACCCATCAAAAAGAGAGATGGATCTGTAATAACAACCGAGGATGAATGAAGGCAAAGTTGAGTGAAAAAAAAACTTTAGTGAAGTCACGAATGGGAAATATAAAGTGAGTAATTTGATTGATATACCTGAAGATGAGGAAGATCTTGATGTGCCCATGAATGAATTCAGTGTGTTTGAAGTCGAAGCTATTCTTAGAAAACTCAAGAGATGGAAAGCCAATGGATACGATGGAATAACAGCTGAGATGATATTAACCAAAAATGAAGTGACACCCAAAATACTTACAAGATTATTTTGTAGAATGTGGCATGAAGAGGCAAAATCTGATGAATGGGAGCTAAGAGACTTGGTGAAAATGGAAAAACAAAGGAGATCTGACTGATTGCAATAATTACAGAGGCATAACACTTACGTCAGTTGTTATGAAAATAAATTGTATGATTATTCTAAAGAGGCTAGAGTGAAATATTGATGAAAAGCTGAGAGATGAACAAGCGGGATTTAGAAAAGGTAGAAGTTGTACTGACCAAATTTTTATTTCAAGACATGTTGTAGAGCAATGTGTTGAATAAAGAAATACCCTTTTGATGGTATTTGTGGACTATTAAAAGCCTTTGATAGTGTGCACCGGCCAATTTTATGGAGAGTCCTGCGTTATTATGGAATTCCTCTTAAATGAGTGAATTTGATTAAGTCTATTCATGAGCATAGTAAGTGCAAAGTTAATGTTAGTGGAGTCCTATCAAAAGAATATCCAGTGAACAGAGGAGTACTCCAAGGGAATGTTCTATCACCTATGTTGTTTATCCTCCTCATGGATTTTGTAATGCATAGAACAGTTGGAGATGGTGGAGAAGTATTGGACTAAATTGGTAATAGGAAATTAGCTGATTTAGAGTATGCTGATGACGATGTCCTTATTTGCAGAACACCACAGGATTTGCAATGCTTGCTTACCAGAATGCAGGAAATATCACAGGAGGTTAGGCTGGAGATAAATAGAAGAAAGACAAATGATGAGAACGGAATATGCAATGGAAGATGAAATATCATTGGAAGGAGAAAGGATAATGAGGTAGAATCATTCAAATATTTACGAACTATGATCTCTAATACAAGCTCTTTAGACTGGGAGTTTATTGAAAGATTGAAAAAAGCTAATCAAACGATGGCTAGGTTAACTAAAATTTAGAAATCAGATTACCTGAAGTTACACATAAAAATCAGGCTATATATCACTTCAGTGAGATCGGTGTTAATGTATGGACACAAGTCGTGGTATGACAATGAAACAATATACAACAGATTTTGCAGATTTGAGAACAAACCCCTAGTATCACAAGGCACTAGAAGAGTTGGAAGTTCCAGACCTACATGGCTGAGGACTATGAAGCGTGAAGTAGGAGATAGTAAATGGAGAAGTATTGATTTAAAAGCTCTAGTAGAGACGACTGGTGAAATCTAACTGAGGCCTTTTACGTCAATAGGCGTAGGAGGAGATGATGATTATATATATATATATATATATATATATATATATATATATATATATATATATATATATATATATATGTGTGTGTGTGTGTGTGTGTGTGTGTGTGTGTGTGTGTATATATCTTTGTGTATATTGTATAAGTATGTTGTGTTTGTGTAGGTGTGTGTATGCGTGTTTGTGTAGGCTATACTGTATAAGAATATAGTGTTTGTTCGTGTGTGTGGTAAACTCATTTCTTTTCTATTACAATTCCTCTCATCTTATCCCTCATCAGTAGCCTACAATTTATCTACGATAAAATACTCAATAGTTTCTAGTAGCGTGTATCCTTACCATCCTTGTGAGCTACCGATAGCTGATTCTGGGGAGTGTATATGCCTACTTGCTGAGTCATCAGTAGCCATTTCCTGGCCCTCTTTGATCCTAACTTAATAAGAAGGAGCATAAGGGCTGATCTAAGGTATACTGTATATGATCATTTTCTGCCATTCATTGGTGTTGACTTTATTACTGCTTTTTACTGTGTTAATCTAGAGCCCTTTGATATCAGACTTGAACCAAATGAGAGATGGTGAATAATTTTTTTACTTTTTTAGCAATAGTTTGCTAAGTAAATATTTCGCCATATTGCATAATGCTCTAAGCAAGTTACTTTTCCTATCACATGATATGTGGCTAGGCCTTTCAAATAAGCGTGTTGTTTTTGAAGATGGTGCAATTCTCTTTGCACTGATCTCATATCTGGAATTTAGACATGCGGTAAAAATTGTAAGGGTGAAGTGAAACCCCACAAAAATTTCCAGTCTACTTGTCAGTGCGTCTATGATATTGAGTCTGACCTACCAATTTCTTTTTACTGGATACATACCATGAATTACATGGAGTTCACTTAAAAGTCTAGGTGTGATTCTTGATTGTAAATTCACTTTCAAGAAACCTAATCGAACTGCATCTTCTTTAATTTCACATTAGTATATAGAAAAGTTTTTTTTCCATATTTATGGATGCCTGTCTCTGAGGAATTCTTACTTCCGACATCGAAGTTATAAAGTTAAATCAGTTTATTTATGTATCTGTGTGTGTGTCTGTGGACACAAATACCTCAAAACTATTCGACAGATTCAGACGAAATATTTATTACAGATAGATCTTAAGTCATGGACAACTCCATTAATTTTTGGAGATGATCAGAATCCGGATCCTCGATCTAGATCTAGATTTGCATTTTTTGCCACCACAGTCAGCATATGAAAAGGGGATGGACTGTCCGTAGACATTAATTAAATGCTACAGTAGATTCATCCATGGTCAGCACATGAAAAACTAAGTGTTTCTTCCGTAGACTTGCGTAAACTGTTGACAATATTCATTGGCAGAGGTCTCAAATCTCTTGATTTTCTGTTTTACCTTCCACCAGAAGTGTTTTCCCGTCTAGTCTTCAACACCTGACTCATATTAATTAGTTAGTCAAAAATGATTATCTTTAAACGGAATATTAATATCTGGCATCATCTTTCAATTACCATGTTGTGCAAGCTATATAATAATATAAGATCCTATTTTTCAAAACAATACCATCCACTATATAAAAATATCTCTTTTCCATAAAGGGATACTTTTCTTTTCATTATCCTTTTATTTAAAGCTTTCTACTTTTCTAACTGGGCTTGCAGCTTAGTTGTCATCATTAATACTAATGAAAATGATAATCCTAATAATGATAGTTGTAGAGACTTTTCATCAATATACATCTGATGAGACGATAATCAAATCCTAGGAGATAAACAGTTCTCTCTCTCTCTCTCTCTCTCTCTCTCTCTCTCTCTCTCTCTCTCTCTCTCTCTCTCTCTCTCTCTCTCTCTCTCTCTCTGCAAAAAAAGTAAAAAACAACGAGGGAACAAACCCCCAATTGTAGAAGTTCATTAAGAAACCATAAAGAGAAATGAAATAAAATGACATTCTTTTTCCATTTTACATAGCATTGTCTCCGACAGAAGAAAGAAAAGGACAAAGGATTAACGAAGTGCGAACAGAAAGAAACTTATTGCCCCCTTCGCTTTCTTTTCTCCTCCAACTTCACCGTTTTATAATTCAATCAATGCATTTACCATTAGTGGTGCATATCATAATACCTTTATCATATATATATATATATATATATATATATATATATATATATATATATATATATATATATATATATATATATATATATATATATATATATATATATATGTATGTATGTATATATATATATATATATATATATATATATATATATATATATATATATATATATATATGAAATTAGCTGATTCCGTAAAGAATTTTTGAATAGAGGGAGACTAGAATCGAGAAAGAGATGAAAATGTAAAGGTATTGTGTGCGCTAAATGCTGACGTTGTAGTTTCGCAGACCAAACATCCCTTGTGTGGTGGATGAATCATCGGTATGAGTAATTGCCAAGCGCTGCTCGCCGGCCAGCAGAAGTCTTGCAAGGAAGCCGGTAATAATGACGTCACCAGAACGCCAAACACAGTGTATGAGGTCACCATTACGTCAGAAGATAGGACCTATAAAACATAAGAACAGTAACATAACGTGACGTAATTTACCACACTTAGATTGGCCTAAAAAAGACGATTGCGATTGTGAGAAGCAGGACCGGCTTTTTCCTCTCAAGCAGTCTTAGTGAAAGGTTCCCACTTCTCCCCCATCCTGGGGCGTTGCCCCACACAAAGAGCCGACGTGACAGGCACTCAATTAACTTCAAGAATGCGATTAAGTTTGCTGTAAGAAATGGGAGAGAAGTCCAGTTGGAGATGTCTTTTTGCCTTTCAACCGTGAGGTGGATAAAGAACTAACTTCTGCCCGAGGCGAGGTAGGAGAAATTTATCAACGTGACCATTTGGAGGGAACCTACCTTAGACTGAGTTACCCTTCCAGCCTGAAAAGGGGACTCGTGGATTCTGCAACCCACAGCAAATAGAAGTTCCAGTCCATAGTTGCAACCCTCCATTCTTAAAAGGGAAATAATTTGTGTTCATTTTGTGTCTTTACTATTTCTTATAATGAAGATGAGATTTATAATCACTTATTAAAGAACAAAATAATATCGGCATTTTACCTTCAACCCATGTCTTGTGGGTCTGGAAAATATAAGTTATCAATGCACTGAAAAACAATGACAATGATTACTCAGCATAACTTATGAAATAATAATTCAAATATAAAAGACTAGAAGCTACAAGAAAGAAATCATTTTGAAATTTATAAGAAAATAATCAACATGTCCCAAATAGCTTATATATATATATATATATATATATATATATATATATATATATATATATATATATATATATATATATATATGTAGACATATATATATATATATATATATATATATATATATATATATATGATAAATTTTGCACAGTTTTACGTGTTTTTCATATTCAAATAAGCCATATATATTTTTGATACATTAATGTCTGGATTCTCTTAACGACCTTGGGATCAGAGCCCCAGGCGAAATCACACAAAGACAAGAGCTTGGCTCCGGCCGGGAATCGAACCCTGGTCAGCAAGCTTGTATAGACAGTGACTAAGCCACTTGGCCACGAAGAAAGATAAAAGTCAATGACAATTCTTCTGTACTTATACCTGTCGAATTCAGGTATTTTGTACTTAGAATTGAAATCAACCCATCTTCACCATCATAGCTAATTGGTAGTTTGTTACTTGGCATTCAATTAATGATAAATTTTACACATTTTTACGTGTTTTTCATATTCAAATAAGCCATATGTATTTTTGATACATTAATGTCTGGATTCTCTTAACGACCTCGGGATCAGAGCCCCAGGCGAAATCACACAAAGACAAGAGCTTGGCTCCGGCCGGGAATCGAACCCTGGTCGGCAAGCTTGTATAGACAGTGACTAGGCCACTTGGCCACGAAGAAAGATAAAAGTCAATGACAATTCTTCTGTACTTATACCTGTCGAATTCAGGTATTTTGTACTTAGAATTGAAATCAACCCATCTTCACCATCGTAGCTAATTGGTAGTTTGTTACTTGGCATTCAATTAATGATAAATTTTGCACATTTTTACGTGTTTTTCATATTCAAATAAGCCATATATATTTTTGATACATTAATGTCTGGATTCTCTTAACGACCTCGGGATCAGAGCCCCAGGCGAAATCACACAAAGACAAGAGCTTGGCTCCGGCCGGGAATCGAACCCTGGTCGGCAAGCTTGTATAGACAGTGACTAAGCCACTTAGCCACGAAGAAAGATAAAAGTCAATGACAATTCTTCTGTACTTATACCTGTCGAATTCAGGTATTTTGTACATAGAATTGAAATCAACCCATCTTCACCATCGTAGCTAATTGGTAGTTTGTTTCTTGGCATTCAATTAATGATAAATTTTGCACATTCTTATGTGTTTTTCATATTCAAATAAGCCATATATATTTTTGATACAATAATGTCTGGATTCTCGTAACGACCTCGGGATCAGAGCCCCAGGCGAAATCACACAAAGACAAGAGCTTGGCTCCGGCCGGGAATCGAACCCTGGTCGGCAAGCTTGTATAGACAGTGACTAAGCCACTTGGCCACGAAGAAAGATAAAACTCAATGACAATTCTTCTGTACTTATACCTGTCGAATTCAGGTATTTTGTACTTAGAATTGAAATCAACCCATCTTCACGATTGTAGCTAATTGGTAGTTTGTTACTTGGCATTCAATTAATGATAAATTTTGCACATTTTTACGTGTTTTTCATATTCAAATAAGCCATATATATTTTTGATACAATAATGTCTGGATTCTCTTAACGACCTCGGGATCAGAGCCCCAGGCGAAATCACACAAAGACAAGAGCTTGGCTCCGGCCGGGAATCGAACCCTGGTCGGCAAGCTTGTATAGACAGTGACTAAGCCACTTGGCCACGAAGAAAGATAAAAGTCAATGACAATTCTTCTGTACTTATACCTGTCGAATTCAGGTATTTTGTACTTAGAATTGAAATCAACCCATCTTCACCATCGTAGCTAATTGGTAGTTTGTTACTTGGCATTCAATTAATGATAAATTTTGCACATTTTTACGTGTTTTTCATATTCAAATAAGCCATATATATTTTTGATACATTAATGTCTGGATTCTCTTGACGACCTCGGGATCAGAGCCCCAGGCGAAATCACACAAAGACAAGAGCTTGGCTCCGGCCGGGAATCGAACCCTGGTCGGCAAGCTTGTATAGACAGTGACTAAGCCACTTGGCCACGAAGAAAGCTAAAAGTCAATGACAATTCTTCTGTACTTATACCTGTCGAATTCAGGTATTTTGTACTTAGAATTAAAATCAACCCATCTTCACCATCATAGCTAATTGGTAGTTTGTTACTTGGCATTCATTGACTTTTATCTTTTTTCATGGCCAAGTGGCTTAGTCACTGTCTATACAAGCTTGCCGACCAGGGTTCGATTCCCGGCCGGAGTCAAGCTCTTGTCTTTGTATGATTTCGCCTGGGGCTCTGATCCCGAGGTCGTTAAGAGAATCCAGACATTAATGTATCAAAAATATATATGGCTTATTTGAATATGAAAAACACGTAAAATGTGCAAAATTTATCATTAATTGAATGCCAAGTAACAAACTACCAATTAGCTACGATGGTGAAGATGGGTTGATTTCAATTCTAAGTACAAAATACCTGAATTCGACAGGTATAAGTACAGAAGAATTGTCATTGACTTTTATCTTTCTTAGTGGCCAAGTGGCTTAGTCACTGTCTATACAAGCTTGCCGACCAGGGTTCGATTCCCGGCCGGAGCCAAGCTCTTGTCTTTGTGTGATTTCGCCTGGGGCTCTGATCCCGAGGTCGTTAAGAGAATCCAGACATTAATGTATCAAAAATATATATGGCTTATTTGAATATGAAAAACACGTAAAAATGTGCAAAATTTATCATTAATTGAATGCCAAGTAACAAACTACCAATTAGCTACAATGGTGAAGATGGGTTGATTTCAATTCTAAGTACAAAATACCTGAATTCGACAGGTATAAGTACAGAAGAATTGTCATTGACTTTTATCTTTTTTCGTGGCCAAGTGGCTTAGTCACTGTCTATACAAGCTTGCCGACCAGGGTTCGATTCCCGGCCAGAGCCAAGCTCTTGTCTTTGTGTGATTTCGCCTGGGGCTCTGATCCCGAGGTCGTTAAGAGAATCCAGACATTAATGTATCAAAAATATATATGGCTTATTTGAATATGAAAAACACGTAAAAATTTGCAAAATTTATCATTAATTGAATGCCAAGTAACAAACTACCAATTAGCTACGATGGTGAAGATGGGTTGATTTCAATTCTAAGTACAAAATACCTGAATTCGACAGGTATAAGTACAGAAGAATTGTCATTGACT
>NC_090748.1:20580504-20628004 GCF_036898095.1 Palaemon carinicauda | reverse complement strand
TTTTTTTTTTTTTTTTTTTTTTTTTTTTTTTTTTTTTTTTTTTGGGGGGGGGGGGGGGGCGCACTTACTGCCCAGTATCCTATTGCATGAAAATCACGGTGGGGATTCAAGCCCGTACATGAACGAGAATATAGAATTGGTGGGTTTGACCATTGTCGTGGTTTGTCGGCCTACTGACTGTAGCATATAGATCAGACGCAAGGTTAAAATAAATACATAATAAAAGTAATAGTAACAGTACACGAAATTAACATATCTAATATATTACAAAAAACTAGTCAATATAATGATACTTAAAATACCGAAATAAAATAACATGCATATAAGTAAAAGCAGTAAATAAATTATGCAAGTAATAATACAAACTTATAAGATGAATCTGTCAAGTATATTTCCAGAAATAGTCAATACACAGGTTTTCGTTCAAATTAAAACCCAGATTGGGCCAAACACCAGCCTTTTCTCAATAGTCGCTGTCTCCTGTGTAATTAAACGGCATTATTTCGAACAGATTGGCTTTCCTGACCTCCATGGCTGATGCCTCTTTTACCATGGCTAATAATGAACGGATTAACATGTCTCTAAAAGAGGGAGACGTCATCAAAAGATCTTATGAAATTCTAGAATTCTATACCATTTTCGATATTCCGCAGATTGGCCGGAGAAAGTCATCACTCCAAAATGTTTTTCCAAACGTCTATGGAAATCTTTTTTGTACTGTATCGACAGTCAATTAATTCACACGCAGAAACGAAGAGATTAAGTATTTTGACAAAATAATCAGAAAACCTTAAATTCATTAACAGTAAAGACAGTTTATACCATAGTTAAATCATTTTCCTCTATCTCACTACAGGCATTTAATGGCTTGACACCCAAGTGCAAGAAATTAAGTTCTTTGACAGATAATCAGAAAGCGTAAAGTCATTACCAGTAAAGAAAGATTATACCTCGGTCCTTTCTCCCTACCCAAGGCTCATTTGACTTCTCCGAGAGAGAGAGAGAGAGAGAGAGAGAGAGAGAGAGAGAGAGAGAGAGAGAGAGAGAGAGAGAGATTGTTTGTTCTTTTTACCGTTTAGAATGAAGTTTTAGAAAATTATGTTTTCAGTTATATTTAAACAACAAATAAATCTTCAACTAAAAATTATTTAGCGAAGATATATTAAGAGATTGTTAATATATTTCTATTAATGTGTACTTCGATGTTATAACCAAGATCTAAAAATGGTACGTGTGGTCACTGACGGAGATAAAAAGGCTTTAGCTTTTGGGGTGAGAAAATTTGTCAGCTTTGATTGTCGCTCACTCAGATGAATAAGGGTCAACTATTCATGTCAATCATTGAGAGCGTTTAACTTTTTGCTTTATCTCCACGAGAAAATATTTAAAAATGCTTAACATATGTGCTGTTTTTAGTTGCTATAATAGAGGAAAACATAATCTTCTAATTTCCTTTTAAATAAATATCTGGTCTTATTAATTCACAAGCTGTGAAGATTATCATAAACAATTTTGCCTAAATAATTTTCTTTTGGGCATTTCTTTATTGTTTATAAAAATCTATATCTAAAAATATCTACTAGAACTTCATGCTAAACGACAAAAATGAAAAATAAAATCTCTCTCTCTCTCTCTCTCTCTCTCTCTCTCTCTCTCTCTCTCTCTCTCTCTCTCTCTCATTCACACACACAGAAAAATGTTCCTGGGGTAGCGAAAAAAGACCGGTGTAAAGGATTCAAGTTACCCCCCGTTTCAAATTACCCCCCGGTAACTTGAAACCGGTTTCAGATTACCGGGGGGGTAGTTTGAAAACGGTTTCAAGTTACCCCCTCTGTTTTCAAGTTACCCCCTCATCAAAATGATAAATAATTCATGTGACATCGCAAATATGTATCCTGCATTTATTGTTGGCTTCGCAGCAGTAGGAAAAGTAGTTTAATCTGGTATTTAAGACCAAAAATTGTGTATTAGTGAATTATATGACACGTTAAAAGTCACAGACTGTAATTCAAGGTTTTGTGATAAAGGCGAGGTAAAATTTTATTTTATTTCTGTTCGTGTGATTGTTGATATTTTCGTATTTAAGACCTAACGTGTCATATAATTCCCTAATTCACAATATTTGAAGTTACAGACTTTCATTTAAGGTTTAGTGATCACGGCGAGGTAAAACTTTATTTTATTTCAGTGTGCGCGTGATTGTCGAGATTTTATTTTTTTTTTTTTCATTTGTAATTAACTGGCCTTATCTTTCAATTAAACACAAACTATGACGCATCTAACTTTATACAAAACAATTATTAAGTAAAAAAAGATAGATATTACCCGTAAAAATATTTGAAATCAAAACCATCATAATGAACCCTGTTTTAGCATTACATGGAAAAAAAATATTTACTAAATTAAATATTAAGAAAAAAATGGGAAAATGGTAATGAAATTATTAAATTTGGAATTGACCAAACAATAAAACGTGTCACAGATGCAGCCAACTTATAAAAAACGACTTTGTTTCAGATTTGCCAGGCAAATTGGGTCAAGGGTATTAAGCAAACTGATAACATTATAAAGGAAGACATGAAAATGGTCTGAATGAACTAATTTATTGAATCTTTTGTGATAGCACTAACTTCATCTGACGAAGTCACCATAACCACGTTTGCTAATATAACCTTTGTTGTAAAGAAATTAATTTTGTCGATTAATTAAATAAATTCTAAAACAATACAATCACCTACGTAAATATACCATATTAAACATAGTTAATTAAATCCTTTGTAAAGAATCCTGTCTTTTAATAATCAATCAGAATTGAGAAATGAATTCATTTGATATCAAAATTAAGATTATTTCTGTTAGTATGTTAATCGTTTTATAACAATTTTGCTATTTGTTATATTTAAGAGTTTCAACTTGTCACCACGTGGTTGCAAACAAAAAGAACGAAGGAAACAATTTAGGGAGAGTATCAAATTAAAGGATTATATTCTTAGACCGTTCAAATCCGGGTGAATGACTTATTAGTTGACCCTTTTCTCCTATTCATGGCTCACCCATAGATTAAAGCGGCTAAGCCAGGTGTGCTTTTTAAATGACCCAAGAGAACTGGCAATGCCGCTATTGGGCTCCGAGTTTGCTCTTAAAATGGTTTGACCATACCCATAGTTGCAATATAACAATAGAACTCCTTGTGTCCATATATCCTTTTGTTTATTCATATATTCTGTCACTGATAATGCATAGTAACTTCGTAGTATTTGGATGCTATGCACGTAAAAAATAAAAGCTCAAATATAAATTACCAACATGCATGTCGTCATGCAGACAGAATTAACGTTGTATAAGCTACTGTTACCTCGATTCAATTTAAACCAGAGGACTTTAAAGATGGTATGAAGTCTCGATTACTAGGTATTGCTGTTTTGTCATTTGATGAAATGAGTAATAAGAAAGAATGGAGCTATGACAAAGGGGCAGAAGTGTTATATAAACCGCATGGAAATGTACAGGTGACCATGTGGCGAGGTCTTTTTTTTTTCTTTATGATACATTTCAGGTAAAATTCTTAAACATTTTATGACACCGTTTTTCAATAATTTTCCATTTCGAGATCAACAACAGAGAAAAAAAATTCCATACACGAATCCATCACTTACTATTCTGGAAGATGGTTTAAATAGGATTTGATTTAGCCCATGATAACACACAGCTGCCTGCCCTTAGGCTAAAATCAGTAACAACAGCTGTGAGATTAACAAAAGCTGTGTTCAATGCAATCCATAGAGGGCTATAAAGTGTAACGACTTTACCGTAGTCCAGGTGTTTTCGTATACAAACAACCAATGTAAGTACAGTAGAAGCAAACAGCATGTACTGTACCACGTTTTATTAAAACTGTTATAATTGCTTACAATCTTGCTTTATTAAAAGTGTCAATTATTTACAGATATTATGAATGATATAGTATTTACAACATACATACAAATACATATACATGTATTATATGTATATATATATATATATATATATATATATATATATATATATATATATATATATATATATATATACATATATATATTTATATATATATATATATATATATATATATATACAGTATATATATATATATATATATATATATATATATATATATTTATTTATATATATATATATATATATATATATATATATATACAGTATATATATATGTATATATATATATATATATATATATATATATATATATATATATATATATATACAATATATATATATATATATATATATATATATATATATATATAATGTATACATATATACTTATGATCAATATGTTGATTATACCTTATATAATATTTGCTTGCAATATAATTATGAAATATTTCAAATAATGGAAAAAATAACCGTCAAAATCAAATTTCACCTCGTCTTCCTGTCTCGGAAAAATATGCGCCCATGACTGATAATGGAATATCCGACATTTATTAGCTAAGATATAAACATAAGACGGATAAAGGCTGGATATTAATAAACGATACCAATAGGTGAAACAATACATGTATATACATATAACCTAATGATTGTGTTGACCCTGATCAAAAGCAATTTATTAATATTCATAAATGATGAGATCCTGCGCAAAAACCAGGGGGGCAATTTGAAACCAGGGGGGTAGCATAAAACCGGTTTCAAATTACCCCCGGGGGTAGCTTGAAACCGGTATCAAGTTACCCCCCGGTAGTTTGAATCCGGTTTCAAATTACCGGGGGGTAAGATTTGGAGGGGGTAATTTGAAACCGGTACACCTGGATACAATCTGTCTTATTTTGTCAAAAAACTTAAGCTCTTACCACCTATATGTGAAGATATTAAATACCGATACAGATCAAGAAAATATTTCCCTTTAATATTTACAGAAAGAATTTGGGGCTATGGAATTCCCTTTAAGATTTGCAGAAAGAATTTGGGGCTATGGAATTCTAAATATCGCTGTCTGAAGAAAACCTTGGCCAATCTACGGAAGAATGGAAAAGGGGCGGGTATGGAATTATAGAGTATCGTAGGATCTTTTGATGACCTCTCCCTTTTTTAGAGACATGCTAATCCGTCCATTATTAGCCAAGGTAAAATAAGCATCAGCCATGAAAGGCAGGAAAACTAATCTTTACGAAATAATACCATTTAATTACACAAGAGACGGCGACTCTTAACTAAAGATCTGTGTTTGGCCCAACCTTGGTTTGGACTTTTTCCCGAAATATACTTAAAAGATTCATTCCATAAGTTTTTATTAGTACTTTCATAATGTATTTGTTTCTTTCACTTATTTGTTATTATTTTATTGTGTAGTTTTTTATATAATTACCTCTAATGTGATACCGACTAGTTTTTGTAATCTATTTGAAATGTTATTATTACTTTATTGTGTATTTACTTCAACTCCTTAATATAATAATACGTACAGTAGCACAGACAGCGGGGATAGAATCCAAGTCGTTTTGGGAAAACATTCATTGCACGATATTGTGTCAAATGCATACAATATACAAAAACATATACCCAACATCACTGAACTAGTGAACTGAATGATCTTAGATACCACTTGGTCCGAAGTTTCCAATATTTTCCGCCAGGATGTTGATCGGAAAATTTGTCAGATGTCCCCGGTAGAACTTACCAATTAAAGTTTTACCCACCCTAACGTACCATGTCTATGTCTGACCTTCAAGGTATATACGTCTGACCTACATCTTAACGTCAGCCAGCCGTCAAACCCACCAAATTTGTACAATCGCTCATGTACGGGCTTGAGCCCCGACCGTGTTTTGCAACCAATCGGATATCTGGCAGTACGTGCGCCACTCATAAAAACAGGGCGCCACATGCCAGATATACCAACACTCCCTTCCCCAACATTCAACCGCACAGTGATATACCTATTCACACGTCAAACCAGTCGCTAGGGAACATCCGTACGTTGAACGTAAACACAAACGTACGTACTAAAGACTGGCGTTGCAATGGCTCCCGTCACAAGTATATTAACCGCCTACATCCTATTCTCTCCTCGACTGAGGGAAGAAAAAGGGGGGGGGGATAATTTCGACTTACGTTGGTAAATGGGAGCATGATACATGAATGTGTGATCCCAGCATCGTGGGGTTTTCAAGCTCCCGCTATTGCAGTTACAATGGATTCACTTCACTTGAGTGAGAAGCAGACCCTCATACACTGGTTGAGGATGAACCAAGAGAAGAAACCTACATTAAGAGAAACCTTGAAGTGATTTGGCCGAAACACACACACACACACACATACAGAGAGAGAGAGAGAGAGAGAGAGAGAGAGAGAGAGAGAGAGAGAGAGAGAGAGAGAGAGAGAGAGAGAGAGAGGGTGGAGTCCAGTCCCGTTCCTAGGAAAAAGTGAATTAATGCGATCCAATAACGTCCATTTGAAAAGGAGGAACTTCATGGGTCATATACGCCAGAGTTCAAGATGCGTATCGAGCCAGAAGAAGGCTCCAATGTTATTAATCCTTATGGTCAAGTTCCAATTTATATTCTGTTTAGCCAAGGAGTTCTTTTCTAATATCTATCAGCAAAATATAAAAACCACATGGTGCTTTCCCACCCAACGCTCTAGATTTAATTAATAATTTTATTGATTATTTTTCTTAATGTGAGGCTATTCTTGGTTAGATCTATAGAATAGATTAATAACTTGATAACAAGTTCAACAGATAATTCATTTAAGAGTAAAGTTTAATAGATGGAGTAGCCATGAGAAATAAGCATGACACACCCACATGCACACACACACACAAACACACACACACACACACACACACATATATATATATATATATATATATATATATATATATATATATATATATATATATATATATATATATATATATATATATATATATATATATATATATATATATATATATCTATATATATATATAAAACGGATTTTGAGCAAAGCGAAAAATCAATTTTGTGGTGAGATTGCCATGTTGTCCTGATGGAAGTTCTTTTAAGTAGCTTCCTAAGGGATATATGTACTACAGTGATATTCCCAGAGAATTTTACCTTTAGGTATCCAGAATTCTAACTCCTGGCGCGAATATCCTTAAATTTCTCTCAAGGATATCGCATAATATCAGAGGACGTATTTTTGACACGTCACATAGCAATCTGCACCCCTAAGAGCGTTAACGCTTCGAGGGGGAAGTGGCAGAATAGAAGGGGAGCCGTATCAAGGTTACCCTTGTTCTCATACTATTGAGTATCACAACAGCGCCATATCCAAGATGGCGAACATTCCTTGCAGCAATGAGCATGGTGCTACAGATACAGTACTTCGGGAGGGATACAGTGAAGGTCTTTTCTTTTTAGAAAAGAAGGGTGGGTCCATCAGGACGACATGGCCATCTCGCCCAAAAATAGATTTTTCGCCTCGCTCAAAATCCGTTTTTTGGGCTCAAGCCATGTCTTCCTGATGGAAGCGTACCAGAGCATTAATGTATCTGTGGATTTTCATCAGTGCCTTAACCTTAGGACAACATTTCTATGGTCATTTGGACCGATTGAGACAAATGACGTTACCGTTACCCGTCATCATCACTAATCATAAACACTGTTAGTGATTCCTGCCCCCTAGAGGGAAGAGTCATTCTAGACAGTAGAAAAGGGGCCTCAAGGTTAGCATATATTGTATGAACAAACATAAGTATACACTGAATATACAAACAGTCTCATAGTTTGTATATATTGCCGAATCAATATCAGTGTCTCTTATATCTATTGTTTGCGAGCATACAACTATATGAAGAATACTTACTTTAGTAAGTTAAAGAACTCTGGCATTTTACACATGCAATTGTCGGGCGAATTAGGACGCAATACATTCTAATAGACATTTATTCCTAATAAATGACTAAATGAATTAACCAGTAAAAAAAATGTGGCATGATAACGGAATTATACATGTAACGTATACAGAAATTATATTTTTTCTTAAAAGGGAAAGAAATGATGAGTGCCACTCTTAGATTGAAGAAAATTTTTTATAATAAAACTTCTCTTCAAAAATTCTGTACCGGTTACATTATATCAACACTTGACACTAGTGCTATCTGTATAATTCCACACCTGGGATTTTGAACATAAATAGTGTCACCATGGTAACACTCATAAAAAGGAGGTCACACTAAAAGTGATGACCCCTTCTCCCTTTAATTGACAGTCCCAGTCAAATAGCTGTTCATCTCTGCGATGAACAGCTATAGACGGCAGGTTTAAAAAATCTACCTGTCGCCACCACATAATGCTTCAGTCCATAAACCTGCTTAGCATAGTGTTTGTAGAACACTCTGGATGATTCACATCCAGTATATGAGCGAGGACGTTCCAGGTCCCAATTAATTAACTGTCTATGACAGTAATTAGTGGGCACGTTTTCATACGCTACCTGCTGCCACTGCATGCCACTTCATGGACCTGTTTCGCATAGTGTTTGTAAAACACTCAGGATGATTTCCATCCGGTGAATGAACGAAGATGCTCAAAGTCCATATACTGAAAGAAGTTCAGTGATGAAGCAGTTTTTCTCGGATCATGACCTGCGGGAGTACTGTTGGGATCTGCTCTACGAATAAAGTAGGTGAGCTTCGCCCTCAGTTGTTTTAGGGATAAGTTTGATCCAGAGGTTTCTCCTCTAAAGAGCTGTCCTCCCCTCAAGTCTGAAGTTCTACGAAGATAGACCTTTAGCCACTCTACAGGACATAGAGAGACATCTTCCTTCAGAAGGCATATCCTCCAGGGACCCCACCTCCTACTGGGTAGCTCGTTCTTAGCAAGAAAGGTTGGATCAGGGAAGAGATTCAGTTCTCCCGTTTCTGTGAACTGAATGTGGCCCTCATCTCTAGATAGGGCCACTATTTCACTATCTCTAGCCCCGGAGGCTATAGCGAACAGAAAAATAACCTTTTGGGTTAGATCCTTAAGGGAACAATCTTCATTGTTCACAGATGAGGCATAATGTAGGACTTTGTCCAAAGACCAAGAGATGGGCTTTGGTGGTGCTGCAGGCCTAAGCCTTGCACATGGCTTCGGAATCTTATTAAAGGTTTCATTCGCCAGATCCACTTGAAAGGCATATAGAAAAGGTCTAGTCAGGGCTGATTTGCACGTAGTTATCGTGTTGGCCACCAGGCCTTGATTATTAAGGTGGACAAAGAAGAACAGACAGAAGTCATCGAAATTTCTTTCGGTCCTTTTGCTTTAACAAAAGCAACCCACTTTTTCCAATAAGACTCATATTGTCTTCTCGTTGACTTGGACTTGTATTCTTATAAGAATTCTATATTGCCTTCTGAGATCCCAAATCTTTTCCTAACCGCTAGGGCAAGGAAATCATGAAATGAAGGGTTCAGGTTCTCCATGATAAATCGAAGGCAATCAAATTCTGAACCCTCTGATATAGTCCTGGGTTCAGAACTAGGACCAGCCTCAGCTTCAGATCCTTCACTAAAGAGGACAGATTGCTCTTGGGCTACTTGGGAGCCAATAGAGCTACTTCCCCTTGGATGGATCTCAGCATGTTGAGGACCTACAGCAGGCGATTGGATGGGATGAACCAGGATATCTGAGTCCATCCCTTCTATACCAGAGACATGATGCCTGTTAACTCCACTAGAAGGTCCTCGTATGGGGCTACATATCGAGGTAGTTTCTTGAAGACGCTCGTGATGAATAGGTCAATTTGCAGTTCTGGGACTTGATCTCATCTGGGAGAGAATAGGTCTGCGTCCATGGACCATTCTAACTCTATCTGCTTGAGCCGAAATAAAGCATCCACTGTCACATTGTGGATCGGTTGTATATGAACTGCTGACAGGTGTCATCCCTTTAAGTAAGGGATGGTTAACATCACCTATACTGTATGAGACTTTTTCTAGCATTGTCGATTGCGACATCTCATTATCAATTCAGTGTCCCGAATCAGTCGAAGGAAGTCTGATCTGCGTGGAGAGAGCTTCCCCACTCATGACAGGACCAACATGGTCTTGGGACTTTCGGACTTTAACCTTTGTTAGAGAAGTGATTAAGGAAGGGCCTATATTGGTCTTTTTAGATCTCTTCAAGCGTTTGATGCGTATCTTCTCCAGACTCTTGACGCATCTTTCAGCTGTGCTCTTCGCACTGAGTCTGTCACTATTGCGAACTGGAGAGAGTTCAGAACTCCTCCTTATTAACGTCTTGGAAATCTGACTGATTACACGAGTCTCTTGACCGACCTTACAATCTCCTTTTATATTCCTATGGGAAAGGAGAGTTGGTGTGACTACAGACTTCAATGATTTTACAGCCATTGAAACCTTTGAGCTGGAGAGAATTGAGACTTCTTGAGGCTTATTTTGCATCAGCGATGTTCCGGGAACTGGTTCATCTCCTTGGATGTTCATAGACCAGCCACTTCGGGTGCAGCCCACCCCAACATCTCGTCCAGGTACATTGTTGCCTAAACCATTTCTAGACTTGGTTATTGCATGACTAAGTCTGCCATCGCTATGAAGATATTTAGGACTGTATTTAGTCCGACACATATCTTTCCTAGGATATACGTTACTTTCTGTAACTTGAATCCTAGATAGGAGGGGATGGGGTGATTGACTGGAAGTTGCCAAGGGACATTTTCCAGGTCTGACAAGACTACAAACACCCCTTTTTGAAACAAGGCCAAATGTTCAGAAGGATTAACATTCTGAACTCGCTGTTTTATTTGAACTTGTTGAGTGGCGACAAGTCAGAATAACTCTGAGATTTCTTGAGTCCTTCTCGTGAACACGAAACAGCCTTCCCTGGAATACGATGGACTATTGTTTCCTTACCACCTGTATGCTCTAGAGCTCTTAGGCATACTCCTTCAGGAGGGTTTTGGATTATAGGAGGAGTTAACGAAATGATGGTGAAGACATTTCTACTTCCCATCGTAGTCCCATCTTGATTAGGCCTTGGACCCAAGGATCGAAGGTCCAACGATCCTGAAGGAACCTCCCTCCTACCAGAAGCATATCTACGCTTCGAATGATCAGTAGGATTAAATTTTTGACCACCTGCCTGTGGCATCGAGGTCGTTACAGCCGTGGGATGTTGTTGAACAGCACGAAGTGTATTTCCGGACTTTCCCATCTTCCTTTTAGGTTGGGGACCCACAACCATGGAAGACTTTCTCTTTGAAATGATGCCCCAATTTTGGAGAAGACCTACGTTCTCTGTGGTGGCATTCTTAATCACTTCCTAACTACCTCGTCTGGGGAGAGGTCTTTACCCCAGATGTTGGAAGATATTAGCTTCCTTGTCTCATGTTTCAGTGTTGCAGCAGCGAACTCCCTACATGCTCTCCTAGCCTTCATAAAGGCTAAAGGTCTTTCACTAAGGTAGCCATATGCATTTTGGCTAAAACCATGAGCATGTCTGGGGTCCCTTTATGGGATGAACACAACTCTAAGTAGTTTTGTAGAGATAGGGAGGCTGCAAGTCTCTCCTTTGTCTCTTGTTCATTATACAAGAGAAACTCAGATAGTTTAGGGAGAACTTCTTTAAACTGTCGACTGGTGACATCCGCATCTAATCTTCCTACTGAAAAGGTTAAAAGGACTTTCTTCCAGTCCTTGTCCTGTCTGGGAAAGGCTGGTGATAGAAGCTTGCACTCCTCGAGTGCAGGACATGGCCTACCTGCCTCCACTGCCTCGGCAACAGATTTAAATGCCTTCCCCATAAAGGGGAATGAAATTGAAGCAGGAGCAAGAAAGGAAGGGTGCCTGTTACCTAGTGTGGATACCTTCAACACCGAGTAACCCACCTTTTCCAGGCTACTTGACAGGATAGCCTGTGCCTTATCATGGTCGAGAATCATGACTTCCTTCGATTTCAGTCCTTTTCTTGACTTTGGTTCATCCTTCAGTCGAACAAAACAATTAGGAAAAGCATTAAAGCTTAGCCAAAATTGGATTTTGTCCAAAGGAACAGCACCCATCTCCTCCGAGATGTAGAGTTTGCCATTTAAAATCGGCATTAGTTCCACAAACCTCCAGGGATTAGTTTTGGAGCATGTCAGGAGGTCTTGATCCATGGGTCGTTTGTATGACCCTTGGGAAGCAATAAGTAGAGCTTTATTAGGCTCTATCTTACATTTTACTTCCTGCTTTTCGTGTTGTTTGCGAAAGCTCTCTAATAGAGTATTCACTTGGGCCCATAATTGTTCCGTTCCCTCTAATAGAGGGGTAGCGGATAAAGATGTCTACGTCAATGACTCTAGAGCCGGCATAGGCGGAAACAGTTCTGACACGACATTTTTCCCTTCTTCCTGCGGGCACTTCCTGCCCTCCTTCCCAAAGGCTATCTGGCCGTCGGGAGATGTAATTGGTGCCCGGGGCACCACTATTTCCTAACTTGACTTATGAAATAGTAGCTTATGCATCCTATCATTAGGTAGGTAAGGTCCCAGAGAGATTTTCTGGAAGCCTCTCACCCAGTTATGTAATTTGTCTCGAGCTGTATCCCTAGTCTCTGTAGACTTGGAATTCCCGAAACCTTCGGACATTAAGGTCCGACATACATTACAAACCTGCGGGTTCCAATAATGTAGGGATTCGGAAATAATATTGCAGGGGTCATGAAACCTGCAAGTATTATGACCGTAAAAACCTTTACTCTTGATCTTGCAGAAGACTGCAGCACAAGTCATCTGGTGTTCCTCCTGTAAAGAAAGGAGAACAAAATGAGTATATAATTGATTATCTCACTGATAATCAATATGTAAAAGTCATTTTCTTAACAAAGTAGCTTAGGACAGTAAGTTATAAAGGGATAGTAGGAGAAACATACTTGTGTATCCCGTGTAATCAACTGCTGTTACCTCCCCTCAGTGTTAGCTATAGGGAGATTCCTCTACCGAGGTAACTCCAACTAAAAGGGTTCTAACCCCTAGGGGTAGAAAAGTGTATAAGTCACTGTCCCTTTTTATTTCTAACACTGTGGGGTATTGATGACTGATTCCTCAATCAGAATATTGAAGAAATACTATTCTTACAATATAGGAGCAGTACCAGCAAAAGCTCGCCAAGGATACCCAAGATATGTTAGAAATAACTACTGTATAATCGTACTATAGTTTTCTTTTTGCAGTATATGCTTTGTTGCAAATTACTGGCTACTGTATAATTATATATAAAGTAGTTTAGCCATCGTGCTGCCTTTGTGGCAGCCATCTGATGGCACAGTCCAGCTGGCATGATGCCAACTAGACTAAGAAAAATAAAAGACATATATTTGTGTATCCCACCCAACCTATTTGCTGTGACCTCCCTTACAAAATTAAATCATAGAGTTTCCTGACCAGGGAGACTCAAGATAAGGGTTCTATCCTTTAAGGGTTAGGAGTGTAACACTCCAGCCCTTTAAATATTTATTATTGTAAGGTAATCTAAAAAACGGATTATGAGCGAAGCGAAAAATCTATTTTTGGGTGAGATAGCCATGTCGTCCTGATGGAAGGTTCCTTCAGTAGCTTCCTAAGGGTATATATGACTACAGTAGATTTTCCCAGAGAATTAAACTAAAGGTTTCACAGAATTCTAACTTCTGGCGCGTGTACCCCTAAGGTTTCCCTTTAGGATATCGTATAATAACAGGGGACGTATGCTTGACACGCCACATAGCTATCTGCCCCCCACATAGCGTTTACGCCTTGAGGGAGAATAGTGGCAAGTTATAGGAGGAGCCGTTACAAAGTTCTCCTCCTCCGTTACTGTTTCTGTACTCGGCGACGTCAACATCCGGTCGCCATGTTGGCCGCCATGTTAGCCGCCATCTTGGATGACGCTGCCGTAGCACGCCATTGTCATTCCTTTTGGCGTTTATGCCAGCTTCCATAATACAATAAGACTTGGAGGGGCCTGTCAAGGCTGAATAGAGAACAAGGGCGGGTCCTTCAGGACGACATGGCTATCTCACTAAAAAATAGATTTTTCGGGGGCTCAAGCCATGTCGTCCTGATGGAAGTGTACCAGAGAATTAATGTATCGTGGATTTTTTCCCCTTTTTTGTAGTGCCTTTCGACTTCTAAACAATATTCCTTTGGTCTGATGACCACAGAGACCTGTGGCATAACCGTTACATGCCACTCCAGATAAGCATATACCATGTTACTGCTTCCTCCCCCCCTGGCGGGGAAGTCCTAATTGGACAGAAGGAACATCTTGAAGTTGCTTGATAGAGGAACTCGCCTAGTTTCGGAGATACCTGCCGGTCCCAGGGCCAGATAGAGAAGGTAAGTATACTCGTGTTGGAACAAGTTACCTTAATCTAGATGAGTTTGCATCAAGAGAACAAAATTGTAACATTGTTCATAATAATATAAAAAAATAAAAGGGTAATAAAATTCTGTAACAGTGTTTTATTTCATGAGAGAGAGAGGTCGAAATGAGACGCACAGGGTAACCAAATACTCTTTTATTCATTAAAACAGAATTAGCATGAAATAAGCAAAATTTTAAAATAAGCAATGCAATTAAAAACATAGACTAAAGACATCAAAAGAAGTGGGTGTAGAATCTGAAAAGGAAAACTTGTCATTATACACATAAGTTCCAGAGGAACTATAAAGTCTTTATAGAAAGTCTTATATGCACTTCATGTTAAAACATGTGGCACACGTGTTACTGTCTATGTTACTTCACCTTTGTAGTAGAACAGTCTTCAGTGTCACTAGGTAGCACTTAAAATCACTATGTTTCACACTAGGGTCAACACAGGCACCCGTGGAGTTAGAGTCCCGAATAACTCACTGTTCTACGCACCACTAAGCAGCAGGTTTTAGCACACTACCTGCTGCCACCACATAGCACCTCAACCCTTGCACCTGCTTTGCGTAGTGTTTGAAAAACACTCTTGAGGATTGCCAGCCCGTGAAAGAGCGAAGACTCTCGAAGTCCATCGACTGGAAGAATTTTAGGGAAAAGGCGACTTTCCTGGGATCATGACCTGCGGGTGTACTGTCAGGATCCGCTCTGCGAATAAAGTAGGTGATCTTCGCCCTTAGTTGTTTGAGTGACAAATCAGACCCTGATGTTTCTCCTTTAAAGAGCTGTCCTCCGCCAAAGTCTGAAGTTCTTCGAAGATAGACCTTTAGACTCTCCACTAGGCATAGAGAGACATCTTCCTTCAGGGGGCAGATTCTCCAGGGGCCCCACCGTTTGGTGGGAAGCTCGTTCTTGGCGAGAAACGTTTGGGTCAGGAAAGAGGGTAAGTTCGCCTGTGTCAGCAAACTGTATCTGGCCCTCTTCTCTTGATAAAGCCACAATCTCACTGACTCGGGCTCCCGAAGCGAGAGCAAAAAGGAAAATTACTTTTTAAGTCAAATCCTTCAGAGGGTAAGACTTGTTGTCCAGACTTGAGCCAAACTGGAGCACTTCGTCGAGAGACCAGGAGATGGGTCTCGTTGAAGGTGCAGGACGGAGTCTAGCACATGCCTTTGGCAGCTTGTTAAAGATGTTGTCGGACAGGTTGATCTGGAAAGCATAGAGTAGTGGTCTTGTCAAGGCCGATTTGCAGGTAGAAATCGTGTTGGCTGCCAAGCCCTGTCCATGGAGGTGAATAAAGAAGGACAGACAAAAATCTATAGAGATTTCCGTAGGATTTTTAGCCTTGACGAAGGACACCCATTTTTTCCAGGATGACTCGTATTGCCTTCTGGTAGATTTAGTTTTGTATTCCTGTAGGAAGTCCCAACTTTTCTTCAAAATCCCAAACCTCTTCTTAACGGCTAGGGAGAGAAAATCATGAGATGTAGGTCTCGGGTTCTCCTTGATGAAGCGAGGACAGTCGACTTCTGAACTTGTTGGGATAGAACTGGGTCCGGCAGGGGAATTATCTTGGGTTGTAACTCCAGGATTAGAGGGAACCAGTTGCTCCGGGGCCACTTGGGTGCCACTAGGGCTGCTGTTCCTTGGAAGGTTCTCAGCTTGGTGAGGACTTTCAGCAGAAGGTTGGGTGGAGGGAACAGGTAAATCTTGGACCATCTGTTCCAATCCAGGGACATGGCGTCCACTGCTTCCGCTCTGGGGTCCTCGTAAGGGACCACGTAACGAGGAAGTTGTTTGTTGTTGCTCGTCGCGAAGAGGTCGATCTGCAGTTCCGGGATTTGGCGAGAGATGAAGGAGAATGAGTCTGCGTCTAAGAACCATTCTGATTCTATTGGGGTTGTCCTTGATTGAGCATCCGCCGTCACGTTGCGGAATCCTTGAAGGTGAACTGCTGAGAGGTGCCATCTCTTCTTGTCCGCTACCGTATATGTTGGTGTGGTAATGTTATTAACACACATACGGGTTCCCATCAAATGTGTCTTCAATGTGTTGTAATATTTAGACTAGGTAGGTTACATCTTCAAGCAAGTCTAGGTAAGTTAACTTTAAAACAGTTTATTCCTTTAAAACAGTTATTAACATCTCCATCACAGGAGTATAGATGGTTTGGTCGGATGACCATTCCGTATGACAACTTAATAGGAACTGGCTAAAATATCAATAACACAGATATCGTATAGTCAGTTATCTCAGCATTTAAACACATAATGTAAACTAAACATTGATAGAGGAATACACCTGCATCCGCTGAGACACAACTCTTTCTCACGGTTGGTATTTGTGTTTACTCTTCATAAAAAAAGTTACATTGCTAAGGTTTGGCATTCGCATCATGGTTATGACATGACTATGGAATTTCTCACACTCACTCCTACTTCCATATTGACCTCTTAGGTCATGTATTTAAACATGTAATTTTACATATATTACATTAGCTCGGTCAGCTACCTTCAATTTATTGAATATTTAACAATACGTTAAAAATATGTTTACTAGGAGTGTGACTGGATATATATATATATATATATATATATATATATATATATATATATATATATATATATATATATATATATATATATATATACATTTTTTTTTTACTTTAGCCATAAGCAAATGATTAAGGATGAATGTTCAAATAGACACATTAAGAAAAAATGCATACTTAACAGACATTGTCAAAACAAAGAAATAAAATGAATGATAAATACAGATCATATATATGGTACATTGCTAGCAAACGATTATATGGTACCAACAAAAAAAAATACTGATATACATATGATTCAGTAACTTGTTAAAGAATAGTTGTTACCTTTGTCAAAAATATAGATTATTATAATACGGTAACTAATAAAAAATATTTGTTACCTTGGTAAAGATATAATTTTAGTGCACAAACACGAATTTCTGGTACGTACACGTACCACGGTTTCGTACATATATATATATATATATATATATATATATATATATATATATATATATATATATATATATATATATATATGTATATATATATATATATACATATATATATATATATATATATATATATATATATATATATATATATATATATATATATATATATATATATATATATATATATATATATATATATATATAAATATATATATATATATATATATATATATATATATATATATATATATATATATATATATATATATATATATATATATATATATATATATAGGGCTTATACATTTTATTAGATGCCCATAGATTCTTTATTTTAACATTTAGGGCTTATATATTTTATTAGGTGCCCAAAAAATGATTTATTTTTTAAATGTTTTTTAAAATGTTTTTAAAATGCAAATGTTCTATAGTCTCTTCAACTACATATTACTAGCGTACTAACTGCTTTTTGTGCACAATACTTTTCCAAGGCAATTTTACTCCTTTGAGCGAATGAAGGGGCCAGTTTCAAACAGCTTTAAATTGAAATAAAATAGGAGTTTTGTCTGGACATGGCAAAACGTTCTGTTTGATCTCCAACTTGTGTGTTCTTAACCTACGCCAAACAAAGATGTTAACGGCGATAGATATAATCACCGTAACGCTGATTGCTGCTAGTAACACGTAGAAACGAAGGTCTGCATAAATCGGTGTCGGGTGGTCCATCTCGGTTAATTTCATCAACCGCTTAGCGACACGTGCAATGTATGGGAGAGGTAAAGATGGAATTGTAGTCGACCACGTAAAGTTCGCGAAGTATGCCCGTTCTCTGATGATAGTCTTGATTCCACGGACCATGTAATTCGTGGAAGTACCGATACAACCATCTGCTGCAACGAAGATTTTGGAATAGGACGTGGATCCGTCCGGGCATGATACATTGAAGCCGGCCTTGTCGTATCGTATCCACGAGCCGTTGTTCAGTCTGCAATTGAACTTATTATCGTCAAAGGGATAAAGCTTTTTCAGACAATATTCATGTGTATGGGAAAGAGCACCGTCTAGCACTATACCTAACTCGCATGAATCCATTGAGTTTTTATGGAATTCAAAGGAGTCGGCTGTATATATTTTTTTTATTCATTGCGTCTGAACAGTGAGTTAATTGATTTAAGTCTTTAATGACCGTATATGTTTCCTTGTCTGGGGAAATCAATACTTGTCCGGTCAAACTGGATATTACTGGATTTGAGTGATTCGTCATGAAAGTCGGAAATGGTGATATCCTGTAAGATTGCCAGGCATCGGAAGAATCAAAGGGAATTGTAATCATAATCCTGTGATTTTCAACGCTTACTGTAATTAGGCTGTAATAAAATTCTAACCTACGTACGTCTAACAAAGGAATATAACCTAATTTCTCCCGTCCGTTCACCACAATTAATGTTAAGTCTCTTATCGGCAACAAATGCGGTGACAGTACACCTTTAGTCGCTAACGTGATAGCTTCCACATAGTCTTTTGATTTCTCAATGAATAAAATCAATTCATTTTCATGAGTCAAAAACTCAATTTTCTTATTTTGATTACTAATCTTAAGACGATTGGAAATCCCTAAGCCTAAACTTGCAATAGAACCAAAGATGTTTAGTGCAGCAAAAATAAACGAGTTACGTTTTTCAAGGTTATCGTGTCTTACTGTCCACATCAAAAGGTCACGAGCCAAAGATTCTGCCTTGTAAGTCTTATTTTGCAAGTCGCCGGATAGCATCTCTGCAACTTTTAGTGTCGATGCAAGCGAACTCTCTGTATTAAAAGGAAAGTGTCTTCTATGCATTTCATTTAATGAAACAGCAAACCTTGAAATGGCGCTCTTCAAGCTAGTGACGTAATTCTCTGGGAGAAAAATGGCTTGCATGCGTACTTCAACAACTACGTTACTTGATGTAATAAAAACGTCTACTTGTCTTTCTACTATAGTGCCATATTTAAAATCTATACTTTTAGTTTTAGAGCTCTTCCCACACGAGAAAAATGTCTAAGCAAACAATATCACTCCTAACAATAAAAACTTCATCTTGGAAACCTGTAACGAGAAAAATATATGCAATTACTCCTGTATTAAGATGAAAAAAATGTTAACATATAAACTTCATAGATAAAGAACAAAAAAAAAATTCCCTCACTTCCTTCTCTCTTATTTTAATTTCTTATGTGAGCCAATAGTACAATTCTTTCATCAGTGGGCTGGGATACGTTTTGAACTCTAAATCTATTGGCCGTTAATGTTTCCAAAATGCTAAATGGGCCTTCAAACTTAGGTGTTAGTTTATAATTGAATCCTTTACGTACATTTACCTGTATGTATACATTATCACCCACGGTATATGTTTTAGTTGGCTTCGCTATTTTATCATGATTCCTTTTCATTATGATTTGTGATTCTTCTAAATTCTTTCGAAGGATATCAAAACGACTTTTGCTTGCATTTATACATTCTTTTAAAGGATTTGATAAATTTATTGTAGGCGTTAATACATGGAAAGGCATTCTAACTGGGGTACCATACAATGCCTCGTGCGGTGACATTTTAATTGATATATAATATGAATGATTCAGAGTACTCAGTACCACAGGTATTCCAATATTCCAGTTGGGGTCTGATCACCTTAGTGTTACTCTTAATATATTTAAAACCTTCCTATTCGCTCTTTCCACTAGCCCATTCGACTCTGGGTGATAGATCATAGTATTGATTTTCTTTATGGTAAGGAATTCACACAATGAGGTAAGGAAATGATTATTAAATTCTCCACCCGAGTCTGAAATTATCATGTGTGGAATTCCATGTCTACAAATGTAACCCTCGTAAAACTTCCTAGCGCATTCAATCTCAGTTTTAGTTTTAAGCGCTATTAGTTCTGTATATCGAGTCAAAGCATCTACAATTACTAAGAGGTGCTTATTTCCTCTGTCTGACTCGTAAAATCCTGTTAATAAATCTAAATGTATCCTTTCAAAGGGTTGATTTGGCACGGGATAAGCTCCTAGGCTGACAGGTGTTTTCGTGTGCCCTTTGTTTTCCTGACAAGTGCGACAATTAGCTGTGTTTTTTTATATCTGTAAGCATCGTATGCCAATAAAACAATAATTTGGCTTTCTGTGACATTAATGAGAACCCCGGGTGTTCATGCAATGGGTTTGCACGCAACCAATTTAGGACAGTGGATATAAGTGAGATTGGTACGTCTACCTGGTCGTTAGTCACATGTGGTGTATTGCGGGTTTTCCTTGTCACGGATCTACACAGAATATTGTCTTTGATTATATAATTCTGCTGCGTATACTTTATATATTCCTTTTCCTTACAATTGCCTTTCAAAGCATTTATAATTTTTTCTAATTTCTGATCTTTTCTTTGCTTAGTCTATAATAATTCAGCACTCCAGCCCAGATCTTCTTTTTCAGATATAGTTTTAACAATAGGCATGGATGTTAATATATCTATTAATTCAGCTAAAGGCTCCGTACAAGATGACACGGGGTTGCGTGATAATGCATCAGCAATGATATTTGCTTTCCCTGGTAAATACCCGATTCTCGCGCCAAAGTCTTGAATGATCAAATGCCACCGGGTTCGTTTGGGGCTGTGACTGAAGCCTTTAAAGTAGTTGGTTAGTGGTTTATGATCGGTAAGAACCTTAATGGGATAACCGTATATTATGAACTTAAAATGCACTAGTGAATTAACAATAGCTAGCCCTTCCTTGTCTATTACTGCATACTTACTTTCGGAAGTTCTCAGTTTTCGAGAATAAAAAGCTATCGGGAAAAATTGTTTTTCATATTGCTGAAGCAATACCCCACCTACTCCTAAGTCTGAATTCCTTACTGAAGTCAGGAAATTTTAAGATAGGAGAACTACACAGTTCATCTTTCAAGGTATTAAACGCCTGTTGATGCTGCTCAGACCATGTGAAATCTACGCCCTTCTTCGTAAGATCAGTTAGGGGAGCGGCTATTATTGAATAATTGCGTATAAAACACCTGTAATATCCACTACACCCCAGAAATTGCTGTATTCCCTTGACATTAATAGGTATCGGAAAGTTACGGATCGCTGACACCTTATCATGGACTACTTTAAGACCTTGGCTTGACACCCTAAAACCCAAATAGACTAATTCTGTTTTGAAAAACTCACACTTACTAATCTTTACCCTTAAGTTATGTTGTCTTAGTCTCTGTAGTACTAGTTCTAATTTACGTTGATGTTCTTCTAAGGTATTGGAAAAGATTACAAGGTCGTTCATATAGGCATGCAATATATCCCCTAGCAAGTCTCCAAACACTAAGTTAATCATTCTTGTAAATGTTATGGGAGCACAACGTAAACCAAAAGGCATCCGTAAAAATTCATAATGACCCCTGGCTGTGCTGAAGGCTGTGTAAGGGATACTATTTTCTTCTAATGATATCTGGTGAAAGCCTTTAAGTAAGTCCAGACTGGTAAAATATTTATTCTGACCTAACAAAGATAAAATATTGTCAGTACATGGCACTGGGAATCGATCAGTGATCGTCTCCTCATTTAGGCGACGGAAAACTACGCAGATACGCCATGTTCGATCTTTTTCCGGTACAACTATTAATGGAAAATTATAAGGGCTGTTCGATTTCCTAATGACTCCTTCTTCTAGCATTTTACCTACTTCATCATTTATTTCATTCTGGAATTTCATAGGGAGTCTGTACGAGGGTACATAGATAATTTTCTGCTTGTCCTTTAACCTTATTTGATGCTCGATCACATCTGTTTTTCCTAAGGATCCATCCGTAGTGGAAAAAACATCATGATATTCAGTTGAAAGTCCAAAAAATTTCTGCTGAATTTCTTCTTCTTGAATGTCTTTACTAATTTTATTTTTAATAGATTGCAAAAGGGATTCATCCGCAACTGATTGAGCATGATTGATTTCAGCAACGGTAAGAATACGATGTTTATAAACTTTTACATCCAAGATATGTTGATTTTTGTGAATTACTAAAGTGGTATTTAAATTATTACAGACTTCAATATTACATTGTTGATGTGAGCCTACTGTATAAATAGCTTGTGTGACGGACAATCCGTTAGTTTTCAAAGTGTTGGAAAGGATTAATATGTCAGATCCCGGTAACGTTTTCTTTATTTGCACTATTAAATTCGAAGGTACGTTCGGCTCGATAGATTGCGTGCAAGATGATATTACGGGTGAACGAGAATTCTGTTGGGTCGCGTATATTATTTCTTTATTAGTGAGACAAGTTATTGGTTCTTCAACGTACGTCACTGTTTTATTTGTTGTCTCCTTTTTATCCAAAACTGATTTTAAGGTATTAGAAGACTTATACAATTTTCCTTTGATATACATGCAGTGCTAGGCAGGGGCTAAGATAATGTTTTGATTGCCCATAGATGGGTATCTTATAATTACAGCTGGATACATATCAATGTTTTGTACAACAACAAATGTATCGGCAAACGTGCGCTTACCGACCTTGTACTGAACATGAGTTACGCCTATTACATTTAATTCATTATTTCCTATACCCGAGAGCCTTACTCCGGACTTTTCTATAGGTAAGTTCGAAAACAACATATGATGTGTCCTCAAATCCATGATATTACGTGGACTACCAGAGTCAAAAAATAATGTAAATGATCTGTGTTCTAAATTTACAGCATATAAGGTTGGTCGTAACTCATTTTGGCTTATTATTGTATGAATTCGTTGCAAATCTACGGGAGCATGCACTGATTTATTTAATTCGGCCGTGTGTTTCATAGGAAAATCTATTGCCTCACAATGATCTGATAAAACATTAAATGGATTATTCAATACTACTGATGTTGATATGAATGATCTTGACCCAACTTCACTCTCTTCCCCACTGGGGTTAATTATGTGGTATTTGCTTTGCTCTGCACATTCTGAAAATTAGTCTGACCTTGCGAGTTCTGGTTAGACGGCCCAGGATCAGCGTTATTTGAAGAATTGTTTGTTTGTTTCTGATTCTGAACTACATTGACGTTTGGCTGTTTCTTCTTATTGAACTGAGGATTTTTCTTTTTACTTCCATATGGAACTGACTGTGGAATTGACTGTGTATTTCTAGGATTCTGTTGTGTCTTACGCGAGTAGCACTGACTATATGAATGAGTTGAACTATTATGTAACGAACAGAATCTCGTTCTGCAGTCTGCAATCAAGTGACCTTGACGTTTGCAATCATAACACGTCATGCCTGCAACTTGACTATTATGAACTACGTTTACTTGTTGTGGCTTAGTTTCATTCTTTGCAAAAATTTGTGTAAACACAGGATCAAGATCAGGACACTTAGACATATGTTTCTTTATCTGTTTATATACATCCAATTCTGTACTTGCTGGCGTTAACTTTTTATCAAAACACCGCACTAGAGCTTCTTGCAACATAAGTGTCATGCAAGTTAAACAGATTAATCTCAAGAAAGGCGTCATGTTTACTTCACTTTTTTTTCTATCTCTATGACTCCTTGCAATCCTATCAAAATATCTAGATGAGTACAGACGTCCACTGCGTAAACGCATAAGCACTATATAATAAAGATTATAACAAAATCCCCCAAAACAATGATACTAATACAAAGATATTTCCCGAGAACTTCTGAAAGAAAACGCAATTAGCACATAGAGAAAATCAATTCCAGACGAGAATTCGAAGTTGAATACAGTTTCCTTTAATGAAAGAAAAAATGAAGATTAACAAACAACTCACCCCAGCAATAATGGACGATTAACTCGTGATAACTACACTTCACTCTCTAAAATTGAAATGAATAAAGAAATGTACTTAGCTTCGGTTTATATGGGCAAAGGGTGATGTCTTCATTTCCTCTCTCTCTCACTGGATTGTTTCTTCTTATTGATGTTTGGGTGAATGTTTTCGGTCCGATTTCCGTTGAATATAGTGCTTCCTGGATATGATTCTCGAATGTTTAGTAAACGTTGAATGTCAGTCCTTGGTTTTCTTAGGATGTTGATTGAAGATCCAGTTTTTCAGTTTGTATAACATTTATTTGTTGGTATTCAATGTTTTCATTTCTTCGGTGGACGCAGATACTTCGTCAAAATTGTAGATTCATTACTGTTGATTCTCATGATACTAAAGTTGATTTATGTTGAACTCTGGTTCTTGAAGATCTTTCTCTGGTTCTCAGAGTTTTATTCGCTGCCACCAATTGTTGGTGTGGTACTGTTATTAACACACATTCGGGTTCCCATCAAATGTCTCTTCAATGTGTTGTAATATTTAGACTTAGTAGGTTACATCTTCAAGTAAGTCTAGGTAAGTTAACTTTAAAACCGTTTATTCCTTTAAAACAGTTATTAACCTCTCCATCACAGGAGTATAGATGGTTTGGTCGGATGACCATTCCGTATAACAACTTAATAGGAACTGGCTAAAATATCAATATCACAGATATTGTATAGTCAGTTATCTCAGCATTTAAACACATAATGTAAACTAAACATTAATAGAGGAAGACACCTGCATCCGGTGAGACACAACTCTTTCTCACGGTTGGTATTTGTGTTTACTCTTCATAAAAATGTTACATTGCTAAGGTTTGGCATTCGCATCCTGGTTATGACATGACTATGGCATTTCTCACACTCGCTCCTACTTCCATATTGACCTCTTAGGTCATGTATTTAAACATGTAATTTTACATATATTACATATATAGCTATACAATACTCACTGCCGGCACAAGGCCGGCAGGGGAGAGGTGAAGTCCGCCGTAGCGAGCCATTGTTATTCCTTTACACGTAGCGTTTATGATAAGGTGCTTTTCCCAGTTTTTCGCTAAGTGATCCAGTATGTCGCAATCTTCAGCCTTGCCTTCTTCTGGAAAGTTGAGTACCATATTCTTGTATTGTATAAATAAGCTCTAGACGTAAAGTAACGCTTTTTTCTCTTAAAATACAGTGTTTTGTGGCGGAGCTGTGCCTTGACCGGAGGTGTCATGCTGGACGCTGTTGTTCGCCTCGCATGCTTTATTTAGTTAGCCAGAACAACCTTACCCGGTCTTATAACCAAT
Organism: Palaemon carinicauda; assembly: GCF_036898095.1. NCBI lineage: Eukaryota > Metazoa > Arthropoda > Malacostraca > Decapoda > Palaemonidae > Palaemon > Palaemon carinicauda. The sequence goes on along the minus strand of NC_090748.1, from coordinate 20,602,509 downwards.
TAACAGCATTAGTTATTTAGTCTTCATTGCTAAGAATTAGTTATATTTTGTCGATAGTATCCATTTTCGGCGAGCGTAGGTAGCCGATTCGTATGCTAGTGTTCTAGCCTTGCCCCTAGACTCTATAGCCTAGGGGGTTTTTTGGGCTCAAGCCATGTCGTCCTGATGGAAGGTTCCTTCAGTAGCTTCCTAAGGGTATATATGACTACAGTAGATATTCCCAGAGAATTAAACTAAAGGTTTCACAGAATTCTAATTTCTGGTGCGAGTACCCTAAAGGTTTCCCTTTAGGATATCGTATATCAACAGGGGACGCATGCATTAGCACGCCACATGGCTATCTGCACCCCACATAGCGTTTATGCGTCGAGGGGGAAAGGTGGCGAGGTAACTGAGGAGCAGCTCCAAAGTTACCCTTCTTCATTGCTGTTACGATACTCGCAATGTAAACAAACAGTCCGCCATACTGTGTGACGTCACGTCCGTCCTCATTCCTACTCCTGTAGCTTCCTACATCAGTTGGTTTTTCCCAGTGATCGCTAATTATCTTTTGCATCCTTCGCCATGTCGCAACCTTCAGCCTCGCCTTCTTCTGGAAAGTTGAATACCAGGTTCTTGTATTGTTTAAATAAGCTCTGGCCGTAAAGTAACGATTTTTTACGCTTAAATCTTGTATTTTGTGGCAGAGCTGTGCCTTGCCCGGAGTCGCCATTTTATGACGCCGCTGTTCGCCTCGCATGCTTTATTTAGTCAGCCAGAACAGCCTTCCCGGCCCTATAACTAATTAAATATCATTAGTTATTTAGTCTTCATTGCTAGGAATTAGTTATATTATGCCGATGGTATTCTTCAGCGTTCTTACTTAGCCGACCCCATACTAGACTTCTAGCCTAGCCTAGGCCGCAGCCTAGTGGTCATGTTTACTTCTGCATGATATAATACGCGTTCCTAGTGTTAATGTTAATGAAGATATAGGCATTTTTAAACATATACAAGATTCAGTGTTGCACATGTACTTCACCTTCTAGGGACCATACAAGGGACCGTGCCTAGTCCATCCATGTCACACTCCCCTAACCCAACGTTGGGGCCCTTGTATGCTTCCTTATCTCCCCTGTTACCTTCAGGTAACCTCCCTCTGGGTAGATTTGCTATATCTTAGCCGCCTTACCCGGAATAGTTTTCGGGCAGGTTAGGCTAGATTGTTCTTCCCTCTTCCCTACCATAGTATATGGGGGGACCTCGGATAGAACCCTAGAGTACCTATCGTTCATCCTAGTCCACCCATAGGGAATGCATTTCCTTTTAGGTATCGACTGAGACTGAAGGTGGAAGGACTCTGCCCTTCCCCCTGGACTGCTCTTGGTTGGGACACGTCCCTTCCTCCCTGTAGCCTAGCGATATGTCTTCCCAGACCTCCCTAATCTAGGAGAAGACTCTCCTGGTTTAGGTTAGGCTTTGGGGGATTGTTTTATTATAGTTTAGGACAGTACACCAGTGCTGTGCCTACTCTTAGCTAACCTACCCTAGGGTTGGAGAGCGTTTCTCTCCTACCTGGATAATATAGCATCTAACAGATTCCCCCCACCCCTTTGGAGCTTTAGGGTTGCGACCCCTTCTGCTCCCTCGGACCCTTAACCCCCTCCCCACTCTATCCCTTTGTGTTGGCTTGCCTTCACACCCCTTTCTGCTGTCCTACAATTCTTTCCCTGGGGAGAGTTGTCGGTTAAGTTGTGCTCTTTTGCTTGGCTGGCCGCTCTGCTACACTTCCCCCTCATAGTCGAACTATAGGGTAGTACCGGCGGCCGGCCTGCCGGCGGAAGATCTCCCTCTCCTTTTTGAGTGTCCTCTGATCCTCCCTTGGATTACCATAGGCATCGAGCCGTTTGCCGGCCCCCTGCCGCCGGATGATAGGCATATCCCCTTCTATCATGAGAGCACTCCTTCCGGAGGGAAGCCGGTCGGGTATCGGACATTACCCTTCCCCACTCCCTCCTTATCTTTCTCTCTTCTATCATGGTGCCGATCCACTGCCGCCTCCGCCTGCCGTTGCTAGACGCTGGCACCCCATGCGACCTTCCTGCTTCATAGGATGTTCCTATCTGAGGATTACCTAAGGCGGCAGCCTACCGGCTGCCAGGGGCCGCCGCCCCTTGCCACATCTCAGGCAACCCTCCCCTCCATCTTATGTAACCAGCTAGGTTCAACAGCGCCGACAGCCTGCCGGCTGCCGGAGGCCACAGCCCTGCCGGCGGTCGCCTTTCTAGGTGTCTCCTGTCTCTCTGCTGCTCAGTGTGTAGCCTTAGGTGGATTCCCCCCGCCGGACCGGCCTTCGGCTCGCCGCCGGCCTGCCGGCGACGCCCCTGCCGGCGACGCCCCTGTGGCTTCCATGGAAAAACACCCCTCCCCCCGGCTGCCGGCCCCGTGCCGGCAGTCGATCTAATACAGCCAGATAGCCTGACCGCTCTTTCTTTGGTATTTCATACTCTAAAAACAGTGGCTGGGGTGTACGGTTGTACAGTACAATATTTCCAGCATACTCTGTGCTTCTCAGTGCAGTCTCTTGCCGGGACCTACCCAAATAAAAGGGGGTTTTATCCTATTTTCCCCCTTCTTTCTCTAGGTTCTGAACGATTTCAGACCCTCTCCACTCTGTAGACAATTCCTTTATAAGGAAGCCTAAGTTTGGCTCACCCATAAGGATACTATTCCCTCCTTTAGAGCCTCAGGTCCTAAGGAATTGACTGCAGAAAAGGTCACGGTAACTGGCTGGACGGGACTCACAAGTATGTGTCTTCCTACTTCCTTTCTAGCTCACCTATCCTGAGCTCACATAAAAACCAATTCTACAGATTAGTGAATCTTAATCTTAAGAGTAATGTAAGCCATAACTATGTCTTCCATGTACTCATGATCTCTTTCTTTTACAGGAGGAGAATGTGAAGTGTGAGAGCTCCTTCTGCGGAGTTCACCGCCCGGACTTCTACGGGCATAAGGCGTGCCGGACCCACGCCCCCTGTGCAGCAAAAAAGGGCAATCTCAAGTATTGGGATCCGCAGTCCTGCTCAGCCTGCAAAGGCCCTCTTGATGAGGCGTTCGAAAACCCTCCGTCCGCGGAGGCCAGGGACAACGCTCGAGAGAAACTGCGCAAGTGGGTGCGCGGTTTCCAGAAGAACGCCACCGGGCCTTATCTCTCCAACTAGTAGTTGAACCCGACATTTCGGCTACACTTCGAAAGTGTCATCTCGACGAGGTGGAGATGTCGGAAGTCTCCAACAACACCGAGAGGACACTCATGGGTGAGGATCTGGAGGAAGAAGAAGATCAGGTGGAGTTCCCTGATTCGGAGGGTGAGGTCGCCCAAACACCTCCAGTAACCCCTGTTGTGGTCGAGGAGCCAGTCCCCTCTACCTCCGCCGCCTCGGAACCCCTGCTACCCGCCACCCAAGATGCCATCCGGGTATTGTTCGCACTGATGGACGAAAAGCTCCGTAAGAACCAAGAGGAGCTCAAAGTTCATCTTTTAGGTATGAAACTACCGAAGAAGATCTCGGCTAAGGATCTTCCCCCCTGCTCGGAGTCTAACCCTTGGAGGTACGCCGAGCATATGCCAATTACAACTGGCAAAATCTTCATTAACGATCGGCTTGGGTCCATCCTCTTGGAAGAAGTGGAATTCTTTCCCAGCTTTGAGGCTTACCCGGACTGTTACGTACGGCTCAAGTCCGAACCGGCCTCCAAGGAAGAGACCGAACCTAAAGAAGTGATCGTGTTTGATCACTCGAAAGTCCAAGCAGAGTGTCTTAGGAGTCGTGGTTTTACCAACTCTAAAATGCCAGCATTGAGCAAGAAGCACCCGTCCTTTCTTGCTCCCTCTACTGCGACCTTTCCCTTTGTTGAAAAGGCCTTCCATGCGGTCATGAAGGCGGTGGTGGAAGGAAAGCCCTGCCCTACCCTGGAGGAGTGTAGGCCTCTCTCCCTCGCCCTTCCTCCCGACGACAGATTCTGGAAAGATATCCAGTTCACTTTCACGGTCGGGAAACTGGAACCTAACGCGGCTGGCCGTTAGTTCAATGAGGATCTTCCAAAGCTGAATGACCACCTTCGTCGTCGGGAGCAGTAGACCAAGGAGAGACTAGCCGCCTCCCTGTCTCATCAAATTAAGCTTGAGGTCATGGCCGGGGACGTTAGGGTCCCATATTCGTATATGGTTCTCGCGAAGATCCATCTAGTGACCGTGATAAAGGACTTGTATAGCTTCATCAAGGCCCGGAGAGCCTGCAGAAAATTCATGTTTGCCAACGCGGCAGTGAAACACGAACCCCGGAAGCTAATCTCCTCCAACATCGGGGGCAAGCATCTCTTCCCAACAGGTCTGGTGAAAGAGACCGTGGACAAAGCCACCTCTGAGAACCAGAACCTTCACAACAAGTGGGGCATGTCCCGCAAAAGGAAATCCTTTCAGGAAGAAGGCCCTCAGCCTAAGAGGAAATCCTCCAAACCACAACCCCAGCAGCGTCAACCCAAACGCCAGTTTCCGGCTCCCGCTACTCCCCAAGTGGTTGCAGGACCACCACAGACCTTTCAGTTGGTTCCCCAGCCGGTGGTGTCCCAATCACCGGTCTTCACCCCTGCCTATGAACGACCATCCACTACCTTTCGTCCCAGAGGTAGAGGCTCCGGCAGAGACTCCTCTCGCCGCCCCTCCAGGGGCAGAGGAGGAAGGGGAGCTAGCGGCCGAGGTGGCAAACACTCGGGAAACCAGAAGCAATGAAGTGCTTCCGGTGGGAGGAAAACTCCGCCACTTTCAGGATCGTTGGACCTTCGATCCTTGGGCACACAGCATCATCAAGAAGGGACTAGGTTGGAGCTGGACGCAACCACTGCCAACCTTCAACCAATTCTTCCAGCCTTCAACCCCCATCTTGGAAGAATATGTCCTAGAACTCTTGAACAAGAAGGTGATCAAGAGGGTAAAGTCCACCAGGTTCCAAGGAAGACTATTTTGTGTTCCCAAGAAGGACTCAGACAAACTCAGAGTCATTCTCGACTTGTCCCCCCTCAACAAGTTCATTGCGAACAACAAATTCAAGATGCTGACCCTTCAACAAATAAGAGTCCTACTGCCTCACAAGGCCTACACGGTCTCAATAGACCTGGGGACGCCTACTGGCACATCCCAATGAACCACCACGCTTCCTCCTACCTAGGATTCCGGCTCCAAAGAAGAAGCTACGCCTTCAGAGTCATGCCCTTCGGGCTCAACGTGGCTCCGAGAATCTTCACCAAGCTAGAAGACACAATCGTCCACCAGCTACGCCTTCAGGGCGTCCAAGTGATGGCCTACCTTGACGACTGGCTGGTCTGGTCGACATCGCCAGAAGAATGAGAGCTTGCAGCAAAGTGACCCAGTTCCTGGAACATCTGGGTTTCAAAATAAACACCAAGAAGTCTCGCCTCGCTCCAGCTCAGAAGTTCCAATGGTTAGGAATCCATTGGGATCTTCAGTCACACCGCCTTTCCATCTCGCTGAAGAAAAGGAAAGAAATAGCCGGGTCTGTCAGAAGACTTCTCAAATCCAAACGGATCTCAAGACGACAGCAGGAGCAAGTACTCGGCTCCCTACAGTTCGCCTCAGTGACAAACCCAGTGCTACGAGCACAGCTAAGGGATGCCTCAGGAGTCTGGAGACAAAACGCATCTATCGCTCGAAGAGATCTCAAGAGACCCCTACCGAACAGGCTTCGCTCCCCTCTAAGACCGTGGTCAGAAGCAAGGACCTTGAAAAGATCCATCCCTCTCCAACCTCCGCCTCCATCGATCAACATACACACAAACGCTTCTCTGGAGGGTTGGGGGGTCACTCCCATCAACAGCAAGTTCAAGGAACATGGTCTCCCCTATTCAAGACGTTTCACATTAACATCTTGGAGGCCATGGCGGTTCTTCTCACCCTGAAGAAATTACACATCCGTCTAACTCTGGACTGCTCGGTAGTAGTCAGATGTCTCAACCGTCAGGGCTCGAGATCGCCCCACATAAACCAGGTGCTATTACCCATCTTCCGCCTGGCGGACAGGAAGAAATGGCACCTATCTGCAGTTCACCTACTAGGATTCCGCAACGTAACGGCGGACGCTCTATCAAGGACAAGCCCCATAGATTCGGAATGATCCCTAGACGCAAGATCATTCTCCTTCATCTCTCGTCAAGTCCCGGAACTAAAGATCAACCTCTTCGCGACGAGCGACAACAAGCAACTTCCTCGATATGTGGCCCCTTACGAGGACCCCAAAGCAGAAGCAGTGGATGCCATGTCTCTGGACTGGAACAGATGGTCCAAGATTTACCTGTTCCCTCCACCCAACCTTCTGCTGAAAGTCCTCTCCAAACTGAGAACCTTCAAAGGGACAGCTTGCCCTAGTGGTTCCCAAGTGGCCCCAGAGCAACTGGTTCCCCCTAGTCCTGGAGCTACAGCTCAAGCTGATCCCCCTGCCGGGCCCAGTTCTCTCCCAACAGGTGCAGAAGTCGACTGTCTTCGCTTCATCAAAGAAAGTCAAAGACCTTCATCTCATGATTTTCTCTCCCTAGTCGTGATGAAAAGGTTTGGGATCTCGAAGAAAAGTTTAGACTTCCAAGAGGAATACAAAACAAAGTCTACCAGAAGGCAATATGAATCATCCTGGAAGAAGTGGGTATCCTTCGTCAAGGCGAAAAACCCTACGCAAATCTCTGTAGATTTCTGCATGTCCTTCTTTATTCACCTTCATGGACAAGGCTTAGCAGCCAATACGATTTCCCCCTGCAAATCGGCCTTGACTAGACCACTTCTGTACGCCTTCCAAATAGATTTATCCAGCGAAATCTTCAATAAACTCCCTAAGGCGTGCGCTAGACTCCGTCCAGCACCTTCACTGAGACCCATCACCTGGTCCCTGGATAAGGTGCTCCATTTTGCCTCTAACCTGGACAACGAATCTTGCCCTCAGAAAGACTTGACTCAAAAAGTGATCTTCCTATTTGCTCTCGCCTCGGGAGCCTGAGTCAGTGAAATAGTGGCATTATCAAGAGAAGAGGGCCAGATACAGTTCGCCGACACGGGGGAACTTACCCTCTTCCCCGACCCCACGTTTCTCGCTAAAAATGAACTCCCCACCAAAAGATGGGGCCCTTGGAGAATCTGCCCACTGAAGGAAGATGTCTTTCTATGCCTAGTGGAGAGCCTTAAGGTCTATCTTCAAAGAACTTCAGCTTTTGGCGGAGGACAACTCTTTAAAGGAGAAACTTCGGATAGTGCCCTGTCACTAAAACAACTAAGAGCGAAAATCACCTACATTATTCGCAGAGCAGATCTTGACAGTACACCCGCAGGTCATGATCCTAGGAAAGTCGCCTCTTCCCTGAATTTTTTCCAAGGAATGGATTTTGAAAGCCTCCCATCCTTCACAGGCTGGAGGTAACCTAGAGTATCATTCAAACACTATGCGAAATAAAACGATTCGTGGTAGCAGCAGGTAGTGTAATGAAACCGGATGTTTAGTGCTGCGTAGAACAGTGAGTTTTTTCGGGACTTCAACTCAAACGGGTGCCTGTGTTGACCCTAGTGCGATACATAGTGATTTAAAAAGGACACTTAGTGTCACTAATAAACTGTTCTTCATCAAGGTGAAGTGACATAGATTCTTACACGTGTGCCACATGTTCTTGGACATGAAGTGTATAATGATTTTAAAGACTGGCGTTCCCCCGGGAACTTGTGCTTAAAGGTAAAATATTTCCCTTTCAGATTCCACATCACCGTCTTACTGAAAATCTATGTCTATTATCCAATATTATTATTGTGAATGATTTTCCATATTTCCATGCAATTTTCAAATAAAATAATTATTTTATTTACCCTACGCGTCTGATTTCGCTCCTATCTTTCATATGAAAATAAATTGCTGTTATTGTTTTATTTGCTCCTATTTCTATGGTTAATTATGATTAATATACCTACTACCTAATATACACTCACCTAATGGTATAAATTTGTTCCTACACAAATATTTAACCTTCTGATCTGTCTTCGAGACCGGCACGATCTCTTCATCCAGGTGAGTCTATCTTCGTCAGGTTACTTCGAGACGTTCCTCTTGTCCAATTAGGACTTCCCTGCCAGGGGGGCTGGAAGCCAGGTCATTATAATGCCACTGGTAATGACATTTAACGGAGATGTCATGGTCTCTTCGGTCACCAGACCGCAGGAATATTAGTCGAAGTAGAAGGCACTTGAAATGGGAAAAATCCACGATACATTAATTCTCTAGTACACTTCTATCAGGACAACATGGCTGGAGCCCAAAAAATGCATTTTGAGCGAAGCGAAAAATCCATTTTTGGGTGAGATGGCCATGTCGTCCTGATGGACCCACCCGACTGTTCCAGTTCAGCCTGCCAGGCCCCTCCCTGCTATTCTGTAACGCGGAAGCCGGTAGAAAGCTGGACTTCAGAATGAGGACGGACGTGACGTCACACAGTATGGCAGACTGTTTGTTTACGTTGCGAGTACCGTAACAGTAACGAAGAAGGGTAACTTTGGAGCGGCTCTTCAGTTACCTCGCCACCTTTCCCCCTCGAAGCGTAAACGCTATGTGGGGTGCAGATAGCCATGTGGTGTGTTAATGATTGCGTCCCCTGTTGATATACAATATCCTAGAGGGAAACCTTTAGGGTACTCGCACCAGAAGTTGGAATTCTGTGAAACCTTTAGTTTAATTCTCTGGGAATATCTACTGTAGTCATATATACCCTTAGGAAGCTACTGAAGGAACCTTCCATCAGGACGACATGGCCATCTCACCCAAAAATATATTTGCCGTTTTGTTTACTCTCATGCATGATATAATAAGTGTTCCTAGTGTTAATTTATGAAATGAAGGTTTTAGGCATTTATACATATAAGATTCAGTGATTACACATATGTTTTCGCCTTAGAGGAAATATACTAAGGGTTTCGGTGATCTTGGTAGTCGACTCCCTTGCCCCTAACCTAACGTAGGGCCATGGTATATTTCCTATCCTCCCCAGTTACCTTACCCAAGGTATCTCCTCCCTTTGAGGTAGCCTAGGCTATATCCTAGCCCTCCTTACCTCGAATCACATTCGGGTAGGGTTAGGCTAGGATTTTCTTTCCCCACTCCTAGCCATAGCACATGATCTTTGAGTTTGGGACAAAACCTCAGAGTACCAGTCGTTCGCCCCCAGCTCCCCCTCTAGGTGAATGAACTCTCCTTTTGGGGCCCTGCTGGTCGGCGAAGGTGGAAGGGCTCTGCCTTTCCCCCTAGTCCACACTTGGTAGGGTTTCGACCCTTTCCTCCCTGTGGCCTAGCGATTTATCTTACACCTGCCTTCCCTGGTTCGGGACTCGCTTCCCTAGCCTAGGTTAGGCAGGTCAGGGGGTTTCTGTTCCTTTATAGTTTAAGACAGTACACTGGTGCTATACCTTCTCTGAACTAACCTACCCTAGGCTGGAGAATGAAGTCTCCTACACCTGGGATAGGGCTAGTTCTGGAACAGACCCCCCACCCTAGAGTGTTGGTGAAGGCTACGCCTCCCCCCACACTCCCACTCAGGACCCTCGCCACCCCGTCTCTGTCCTTTTTGTGTTGGCCTAGCCATCATACCCATGTCCACCGTCCTACAACTCCCTTCGGCTTGGTCCCTTCGTGGGTTAGTCCGAGCTGCTACGCTTCCCGCATATAGTCGAACTATGGGATAGCCTAAGCGAATCGGTCGGCCGGCGTGGGACCTCCCTATCTTAGAGTGTTCTTCGGTCCTCCCTTGGGCCGTCATCCGCAATTCTTGCCGACTGCCGGCTCCGTTGCGGCTGGATGAAAGATTGGCCCCTCTCTTTCATTTGAACACTCCTTCTGGGGGAAGATGAAGTCGGGGTAACGAACTACCCTTCCTTACCTCTTTCCCTACCCTTTCTCTCTACCTATCAGTGCCGGTCCACTGCCGCTACCCTGCCAGCAACAGCTGTCAGGGTACCCTAGTCTCCACTCTGTCTCATTGATTGACGCCAGTCCTGGAATACCTTCGCCGGTCACTTGCTGACTGCCGGGGGCAGCCGACGTGCCGGCGATCTGCCATCATCCAGAAGCTCCTATTCTCTCTGCCACATAGACTGATGACAGAGAGGGGTTCGCAACCTCGATGGAGATATGCCGGCGCCCGGCGCGTTTCCGGCATGCCGCCACGCTGCCGGCGCCACCTAATCATATTACTTCTGTGAACTGTCACCTCTCCCCTGCTGGCCTTGTGCCGGCAGTGACTATTGTATAGCTATATACGGTAGCCAGTAAATCTATGGTACAGTACTTACCCTAGACAGAAAACTATGATGTATAGTTATGCAGTAAAAATATTTCCAGCATACTCTGTGCATCCATGCGCAGTGCCTTGCCGGGACCCATCTGAATAGGGAGGGATCATTTCTCTCCCTTTTATCCTAAACTGAATGAATTCAGTTTCCCCCCCCCCCCCACCATGACTAATTCTCCAGAGGAAGTCTAAGCTGTGCTTAATCCATTATGGATATCCCTTCCATCTCTTAGGCTCTTTAAGAGCCCCTAGAATTAGTTTTGGTGTGGGGTCGCGGCAATTGGCTGGGCGGGATGCACATGTATGTGTCTTTTCTGCTTCGTTTCCAGCTTACCTATCCTAAGCTTACACATGAAAAGGAATCTTATATTGAGTTAAATAACATTAATGCTGATCTAAGATTACTTCAAGTCTTTACTTTAAGTCATTGCATATGACTTCCGCAGACTTTTTCCCCCTTTCTCTTACAGGAGTATATCCGGTGTGAGAGCGCCTTCTACAGCGTTCGGTGCCCGGACTTCTACGGCCACCTGGCATGCCGAACCCACGCCAGCTGTTCCATCAGCAAGGGGACTCTTCGGTATCGGGACTCACAGGTCTGCACCGTCCGCAAGGACCTGCTCAACTAGGCGTTTGAGGACCCTCCCTCTGCGGAGGCCAGGGGCGTTGCCAAGCTGGTATGGGCCGCATCCACAGAAGAATGCTTGCAAGCGTCAAGAAAAGTGACCCAATTCCTGGAACATCTGGGTTTCAAAATCAACACCAAGAAGTCTCGACTTTCTCCAGCTCAGAAGTTTCAATAGCTAGGAATCCATTGGAACCTTCAGTCACACCGTCTTTCCATCCCCCCGAAGAAAAAGAAGGAAATAGCAGGATCTGTCAAGAGACTCCTAAAATCCAAACGGATTTCAAGACGACCTACATCTCATGATTTTCTCTCCCTAGCTGTTAAGAAGAGGTTTGGGATTTTGAAGAAAAGTTTGGACTTCCTAGAGGAATACAAAACTAAATCTACCAGAACACAATACGAGTCTTCCCGGAAAAAAAGTGGGGTCCTTCGTCAAGGCTAAAAATCCTACGGAAATCTCTATAGATTTTTGTCTGTCCTTCTTTATTCAAATTCATGGACAGGGCTTGGCAGCCAACACGATTTCTACCTGCAAATCGGCCTTGACAAGACCACTACTCTATGCCTTCCAGATCGACCTGTCCGACGACATCTTTAACAAGCTGCCAAAGGCATGTGCTAGACTCCGTCCTGCACCTCCACCGAGACCCATCTCCTGGTCTCTCGACAAACTGCTCCATTTTGCCTCAAGTCTGGACGAGGAGTCTTGCCCTCTGAAAGATTTGACTCAAAAAGTAATTTTCCTTTTTGCTCTCGCCTCGGGAGCCCGAGTCAGTGAGATTGTGGCTTTATCTAGAGAAGAGGGACAGATATAGTTTGCTGACACAGGCGAACTTACCCTCTTCCCTGACCCAACGTTTCTCGCCAAGAGTGAGCTTCCCACCAAACGGTGGGGCCCCTGGAGAATCTGCCCCCTGAAGGAAGATGTCTCTCTATGCCCAGTGGAGAGTCTAAAGGTCTATCTTCGAAGAACTTCAGACTTTGGCGGAGGACAGCTCTTTAAAGGAGAAACATCAGGGTCTGATTTGTCACTCAAACAACTAAGGGCGAAGATCACCTACTTTATTCGCAGAGCGGATCCTGACAGTACACCCGCAGGTCATGATCCCAGGAAAGTCGCCTCTTCCCTGAATTTCTTCTAGTCGATGGACTTCGAGAGTCTTCGCTCTTTCACGGGCTGGCAATCCTCAAGAGTGTTTTTAAAACACTAAGCAAAGCAGGTGCAAGAGTTGAGACGCTATGTGGTGGCAGCAGGTAGTGTGCTAAAACCTGCTGCTTAGTGCTGCGTAGAACAGTGAGTTATTCGGGACTCTAACTCCACGGGTGCCTGTGTTGACCCTAGTGCGAAACATAGTGATTTCAAGTGCCACCTAGTGACACTAAAGACTGTTCTTTCACAAAGGTGAAGTAACATAGACAGTAACACGTGTGCCACATGTTTTAACATGAAGTGTATATAAGACTTTCTAGAATGACTTTATAGTTCCTCTGGAACTTATGTGTGTAATGGCAAGTTTTCCTTTTCAGATTCCACACCCACTTCTTTTGATGTCTTTAGTCTATGTTTTTAATTGCATTGCTTATTTTAAAATTTTGCTTATTTCATGCTAATTCTATTTTAATGAATAAAAGAGTATTAGGTTACCCTGTGCGTCTCATTTCGACCTCTCTCTCTCTCTCATGAAATAAAACACTGTTACAGAATTTTATTACCCTTTTATTTTTTTATATTATTATGAACAATGTTATAATTTTGTTCTCCTGATGCAAACCTCATCTAGATTAAGGTAACTTGTTCCAACACGAGTATACTTACCTTCTCTATCTGGCCCTGGGACCGGCAGGTATCTCCGAGACTAGGTGAGTTCCTCTATCAAGCAACTTCAAGATGTTCCTTCTGTCCAATTAGGACTTCCCTGCCAGGGGTGCAGGAAGCAGTAATATGGTATATGCTTATCTGAAGTGGCATGTAACGGATATGCCACAGGTCTCTATGGTCATCAGACCAAAGGAATATTGTTTAGAAGTTGAAAGGCACTACAAAAAAAGGGAAAAATCCACGATACATTAATTCTCTGGTACATTTCCATCAGGACGACATGGCTTGAGCCCAAAAAACGGATTTTGAGCGAAGCGAAAAATCTATTTTTGGGTGAGATAGCCATGTCGTCCTGATGGACCCGCCCTTGTTCTCTATTCGGCCTTGACAGGCCCCTCCCTATCTTATTGTATCATGGAGGCTATCATAAACGCCGAAAGGAATGACAATGGCAAGCTACGGCGGCGTCATCCAAGATGGCGGCCAACATGGCGACCGGATGTTGACGTCGCCGAGTACCAAAACAGTAACGGAGGAGGAGAACTTTGTAACGGCTCCTCCTATAACTTGCCACTATTCCCCCTCAAAGCGTAAACACTATGTGGGGTGCAGATAGCTATGTGGCATGTCAAGCATACGTCCCCTGTTATTATATGATATCCTGAAGGGAAACCTTATGGGTACTCGCGCCAGAAGTTAGAATTCGTTGAAACCTTTAGTTTCATTCTCTGGGTATATCTACTGTAGTCATATATACCCTTAGGAAGCTACTGAAGGAACCTTCCATCAGGACGACATGGCTATCTCACCCAAAAATAGATTTTTCACTTCGCTCAAAATCCGTTATATGGACCAAATTTATCATATTTAATAAACATCATAAACAACAGGTTAGCAAATTTCAAGTGCATCAATATGATTTAGCGATATCACAGTCGCATTCATGAATTTGACTCTGAAAAAAAAAAATTGCCATAGCTGACAAGGTGATACTCACCTGATCCTCTATCAATGAACCCCCAACAACCGTTTTATGTAAATAAAAATTGTAAACATACCATAAGGATTTTTGTGTTTTGTTAGAATAACAACTTTTGATCATTTGAAGTGAAGCATATTTAATTTTTCCCTCTGAAATGCTTTGATTTAAGCATGCAACAAATTAGATGATAACAAGTTATTCTGCCCTGAGCTAATGTTTTGTTTCACTAGGAATGTTTAACCCCCTTTAGGATTTATCTCTTTGATATGAATTAACTGAAAGAATTGTGTCGCCTAGAATGATTGTATTAGAAAGATCGTCTACCATGATTTAAGAATGAAATAGAAAATTATATCTTTAATCTTTTCTCTTAAATTGATTAATTTAGTGCAATAGGACGGGTATTGTTTCCCTTCTAATAATTTACGTAAATCAATCACACTTGATAATGCAAAATTCTAAATAACCATATCTGCAATACCTGTCCCTAACAGAAAAAAATGCCCACACTGCTATAAAAAATTTACAATTAGGTGTTGGGTTTTGTTATTAGGCCTGTCGAATTTCTTTGCACTAGAATTAAATACTAAATCCCTGATTTCACAAGCCCTAACAAATTATGGATGCATGCATGAACCACTTACCAATTTGTAATCATGCGTGCAAAATGTGTGGCCAGCGCAGCTTCAACTTTATGCTGGAATATTGAAGAGTCTGGTAAGAGGGGAAGAAAAACAAACAAACATACCTTGCTTTCCTTGGGGAAAACCAGTGTGGGGTGGATGTATCTCAAGTTGATCTTTCTTTGTAACTTACAAGTGCTTGCTAATTTTCGTAAATTTTCGTAAAGCTTAGTTTCAAATTAAAAAATAAAACATACATTAAATACATTAAGGAACATCCTAACCTTCGTGATTACCAGAGCTCTCTATGAAAGATCTTCAAACATGGTATCAGGTATTGTGTCATCATTTGTGATCGTTGGACGTCTATTGTCAAAGCTTTAAATTTAAAAACAATGTTTAAACAAAGCTTTGATGCACATGAAAACAAACTTGTCTTCACAATTCAAGATGTGAGAGAAATGTAAAATACAGCAATTTTTACAAGGTTACGAATGTTAGCGTGAAGTTCAAATTCCTGCCTGTCCTACCAATTTTAATGCATAACAACAATTAAAATAACACCAACGTATCCCTGCATGTCATAAGAGGCGACTAAAAGGGACTGGACAAGGGAGCTAGGAACCCCCTCTCCTGTATTATATACTCCTGTGAGATATCAAAGAGGTACAGCTTGGGGAGAGTGACTGCTCCCCGCACTCTAGTTTTGGGGTATCTGCGTGGATGTAGTACGATACAGAGTAAAAGAAGTAAGATCAAAAGTATGTTTAGGAATAGAAGGATGAATATTTTGGCTTTGTGTGAAACAAAAATAAAAGGGAAGGGTGAAGTGATGTTAGGTGAAGTGACTGGTAGAGTGTCTGGGATTGAAAAGGGAAGAGCGAGAGAGGATGTGGATTTATTGTTGATTCAATGGATAACAGATAAAGTAGTAGAATGGAAGGACATAGCCTATCATCTAGATTAATGTGTGTAAGGGTTAGGTTGGGTAAGGAATGTTGGGCTTTTGTTAGTATGTATGGGCCAGGTGTGAGAAAAGTGAAGAAGAGCGGAATGAGTTCTGGAATGAATTAACTAGGTGAATTAACAATTATGTAGTTGTCATGTGTGACTTAAATGCTAGAGTGGGCTCTAGAGAGGTAGAAGGTGTCATTGGGAGGTATGGCGTACCAGGTGAAAATGAGTGGTGAGAGACTTGTAGATATGTGTGTTGAGCAAGAGATTGTGATAAATTCTAGCTTTTGCAAAAAGAAAGATGAAAACAAGTATACATGGGTAAGAGTGGCAAATGGAAGAGTAGTAGAAAGGGCTTTAATGGATTATGTGTTAATAACTAGAAGAATGTCGGGAAAATTGAAAGACGTGCACGTGTTTAGGGGTATGGCTAACTGTATATCTGATCATTTGTTGGTAGAAGGAAAATTAGTTGTAGCAAAAGAGTTGGGGAATAGAGTGGGGGGGATGTAAAAGGGAGCTAGTGAGGGTTGAAGAGTTACTAAAACCCTGAAGTAAACAGTGAATATCAAGAAAGGTTGAAAATGGCATATGATAGAGTGAAAGTGAGAGAAACTGGTAACTTGGAGGAGGAGTGGAAGTTAGTAAAAGAAAATTTTGTTGGGATTGCAAGTGATGTGTGGGGCAAGAAGGTTGTTGGAGGCAGCATGAGGAAGGGTATTGAAAGGGGGAATGAAGGAGTGAAGGTAAATGTAGAAAAGAAGAAGAGGGCATTTGAAGAATGGCTGCAGAGTAATAGTGTAGAGAAGTATTAAAAATATAGAGAGAAAAATGGGGAAGTAAAGTGAAAGGTAACTGAGGCAAGGAGGACGGCTGACCTGGGGTGGGGTTAGGGATTGGGTCGTTCATATGAAGAGAATCAGAAGAAGTTTTGGAAAGAAGTGATGAGAGTAATGAAGGCTAGTTCGAGAATTGAAGAGACAGTGAAAGATGGAAATGGAAGGTTGATAAAAGGGGAGGAAGCAAGGAAAAGGTAGGCGGAATATTTTGAAAGTTTACTGAATGTTGAGGATAATAGGGAGGCAGATATAATTGCTGTTGCAGGTGTTGACGTGCCAGTGATGGGAGATGAGAATGAGAGAGAGATTAGAAGAGAGGAAGTGAGGAGAGCACTAGATGAAATGAGAGTAGAAAAAGTACCTGGTATGGATGGTGTGAAAACATATGTTAAAGGAAGGGGGTGTGACTGTACTTGAATAGTTGATGAGATTGTTTAATATGTGTTTTATGTTGTCAATGGTACCAGTAGATAGGGTTTGTGCATGTTTTGTACCATTATATAAGGGTAGGGGAGATGTGCATGAGTGTTGTAATTCAAGGGGTGTTAGTTTTTTGAGTGTGGTTGGAAAAGTGTATGGTAGAGTACTGATTAATAGGATTACGGATAAAACAGAGAATGCAATCTTAGAAGTACAGGGTGGTTTTAGAAGAGATAGGGTTTGTATGAATCAGATTTTTACAGTTAGGCATATATGCAGGAAATATTTAGCAAAAGGTAAGGAGGTGTATGCTGCGTTTAAGGATCTGGAAAAAGTGTATGATAGAGTTGATAGGGAAGCGATGTGGACTGTGATGAGGTTACATGGAATTTGTGGAAGGATGTTGCAAGCAGTGAAAAGTTTCTACAAAGGTAGTAAAGCATGTGTTAGGAAAGGAAATGAAGTGAGCAATTGGTCTTCAGTGAGAGTGGGGCTGAGACAGGAATGTGTGATGTCGCCATGGTTTTTTAACTTATATGTTGATGGAGTGGTGAGAGAGGTGAATGCTCGAGTGCATGGACGATGATTGAAACACGTAGACGAGGAGGATCATGAATGGGAGGTAAATCAGTTGTTGTTTGCAGATGATTCTGTAGTGGTTGCAAACTCGGAAGAGAAGCTTGGCCGATTAGTGACAGAATTTGGAAGAGTATGTGAGAGAAGGAAGTTGAGAGTTAGTGTGGGTAAGAGTAAAGTTATGAGATGTATGAGAAGGGAAGGTAGTGCAAGATTTAATGTCATGTTGAATGGAGAGTTACTTGAGGAAATAGATCAGTTTAAGTACTTGAGATCTGTTGTTGCAGCAAATGGTGGAGTGGAAGCAGATGTACGTCAGAGAGTGAATGAAGGATGCAAACTGTTGGGGGCAGTGAAGGGAGTGGTAAAGAATAGAGGGTTAGGCATGAATATAAAGAGAGGGCTGCATGAGAACGTGATTGTACCAACTATGATGTATGGATCGCAGTTGTGGGGAATGAAACTGACTGAGAGAGAGAAATTGAATGTGTTTGAGATGAAGTGTCTGAGAATTATGGCTGGTGTATCTCGAGTAGGTAGTGTTAGGAACGAAGAAGTGAGGGTGTCAACGGGTGTAAGAAACGATTTAGCAGCTAGACTGGATATGAATGAGTTGAGGTGTTTTGGCCATAATGAAAAAGTGGAAAATGGCTGTCTGCTAAAGAAGGGGATGAATGCAAGAGTTGATGGGAGAGGTACAATAGGAAGGCCAAGGTTTGGGTGGATGAATGGATTGAAGAAAGCTCTGGGTGATAGGATGATAGATGTGAGAGAGAGAAGAGAGCGTGTTAGAAGTTGGAATGAATGGCGAGCGATTGTAACGCAATTCCTATAGGCCCTGTGGCTCCTTCCAGTCGCCTTGGATGACCGCGGGGGTAACAACATTAGGGGATTCAGCGTTATGAAGCTTCATCTGTGATGGATAACGGGGAAGGGTGGGCTGTGGCACCCTAGCAGTACCAGCCAAATTCGGTTGAGTTCCTCGTCAGGCTGGGAGGAGCGTAGAGAGGAACGGTCCCCTTTTTTTCATTTGTTTAATGTCGGCTACCCCCCAAAAATTGAGGAGAGTCCCTTGGTATGTGGAATAGAAGAGATGAAATTTTTTTTTCTATTTTGCTGATACCATTCCAACTTCGTTGAGTTGCAATGAAATTAACTTTAGAAATAAGGTTCGTATCGTCACTAAAGACAACTATTTCAGCAAATTCTGGCAAGGACACCAGTGTTGTTGTTATTATTATCATTATTATTATTATTATTATTCCCATATGGGAAAAGCAGGATGGTATAAGCCCGGGGGCTTCAGCAGGGAAAAACAGCCTAGTGAGGAAAGGAAATAAGCAAATAAACTAAAAGAAAAGTAAAGAATAATTTTAAAAGAATATTTTAAGTACAGTAACAACATAGAAACAGATCTTTCATAAGTAAATCATAATAAAAGACTTTTGTCAGCCTGTTCAACATAAAAATATTCGTTGCAAGTTTGAACTTTTGAAGTTTCGCTGAGTCAATTACCTGATTAGGTCAAAGCTGGAATAAAGCTTTTTGAATACTGTGTAGTATTGAGCCTCGTGATGGCGAAGGATTGAATATTAGAATTAACTGAATACCCAGTACTACGAATATGATGGTACTGTCCGGGAAGATCTGAATGCAAACGATGGTCAGAATCATGAAAAATCTCATGCAATATGCATAACATAACTAACTAAACGAGGGTGCATGAGATTGATAACTAGATCAGGAACAAGAAATTTAATAAGCCGTAAGTTCCTGTCCAACAAATGAGATTCAGCAGCTTTTGAAAACCAGACGGAAGAACAATACTCGAAACAAGGCAGAATAAAAGGATTATATACATATATATATATGTGTGCGTGTCATGAATAGGTTTATTTTATTAACTAAAAGAGAGAGACATATATGAATTATACTGATTTCGTGAAGCAGTACAATAAGATAGCGAAAAAACACGTTAATAGAGAGAGTCAAACCTAGTGCATATAGGAAGTTGCTATCGTATGTTGTGTAAATTAAGCAGTTTAACTGGGAAATAGGAGGTCGTTCAAACAGTAATACGATGCAGCTGTGATAAAGATCGGAATTCCTTTCGAATGAAAGTGTTACCGGAAGTTTACACGACACCGGGAACCATCTTAGACACACCTTGAAATCAACCATATAAAAGTAGGAAGAGCACATCAGGCAGTCCTGTCCAGGCAGTATCCATGTCAGGCTTAGGCCCCACCGAATCCGTCGCGTGCGTCCAACATGGTTAAGCAGCCTTGTGCGTGTATAAGCATGTCCGTCTTTTGGGGGCGTGGCCCAACCAGACAACGAGCGACGGTTACAAGACAGACAGTTCAGCACCACAAGTCATTATGGATCTATGTAATTTTATCGAAACTGTTTGCTGTAATTTCCATATAGTATTCATATTTTCTAATTCATTGTATACCAGTATACTAGAGTTTATGCATATCTAGTTAATTCTATGGAAAAATTAAAATGTTCTTGCTTATAAATATATCATTATATTCTTATAAAGGGCAAATTAAATACTTACTGATATCATTATTTTCCAGTTCTGAACTAATCTCCATCCACAATTTCTGGATCACACTCTGATCTTTATGATGGCGATGTCTGGGATCCCATATTGGCTGTCGATGGTACACCGTGGTAATTAATTCTTCCCTCATGTTGACTCAGCTCGGAGACGCACGTCTACTGGGCTAAAAACAAAATGTTTTGTTCCTTACGTGTGCGGTCCGGTACGTCACCCACGAGCATGCGCCGTGTGGAGCCACTCATATTTGAATTATGACAGTTGATCGAAACGCACAAAACGCTTAGCCGTATTGGACGCACGCGACGCGCAGCGACGGATTCGGTGGGGCCTCACCCTCAGTCAGAAAGGCCTGATCCGTCTTACTGGACACCCCCCACTCTGGGTCCGTCGTTTGCCTAATACATTCTGTCTTAAGAAATGGACGGTTACCCACTAAACAACAGAGTCATCCGACTCTGAAATTGACGCCTTCCAGCCATGGTGAAGAAAAAACCTTCGGGGAAGACAGGAGATTTTATGTCTTTTGCTATGCAGTTAAAATGTCCAAGAAAGAGAGGGCAGACGTCACAGGAGACGAAGACAGAAAGTAGCTAGCAGACCTAGAGAGGCAGGAAGTATACGGGAATTCTCACTACCACAATGAATAATCTACAATTTTATGTATTTCCTTGCCTACGGGTCCAATGAAATTGTTTGTAAAAATTTTCATACACTGTGTTCCTTCAATGAGTTTAAAAAACTACGCAGTACTATCCATGACCCGAAGTTTCTGAGAGAGTAAGCGTAATTGATATAATAAGATTTTACCTAGATTCTGCGCATTAACAATTAACTTTTATGAAATAATTACTTTAAGCCTCACTATTGAACAATAAATACTCAAAGAAGGCTTCATAAACACTCACACACACACACACACACACACACACACACACACACACATATATATATATATATATATATATATATATATATATATATATATATATATATATATATATATATATATATATATATATATATTTCTTGGTCAGGCATTTTTAGTCCACTGCAGAGAAAAGGCCTCAGACTCGTGTCTGTTTACGGTCTTTCCATGCCAGTCCATATCGCAAACTTTCTTAGTTTATTATTACATTGCCTTCTTTTCTTCATCTGTTTCTTTTGAAATCTATTGGAACTCCTTCTGTTATTCCGTCTACTATCTGTCATTCTCGATATATGTCCTACCAATGTCGATTTCTTTTTCTTACATGTTAGATTATCCTCTATTTTAGTTTGCTCTCGTATCCATGTTGGCCTTGATCTGTCTCTTAGTGCTATGCCCATCATAATATTTCTCAGAGGTCTTTAAGCTATATTTAGCTAATGTTCTAAGGTTTTATTACGGCTCTACGATTCTGATGCATGAATTAAAACTAGTGGGACCATTTGATTTGATATCTTTTTGTTTAGAAAAAGTGGCATTTTACTTTCCATATTCACATTTTGTTTACCATAACCTCTCCACCATACACGTATCCATCTTTTAATTCTGGCCTCTTGTCCTGAAAAAACACATATTGTCTGTATATATATATATATATATATATATATATATATATATATATATATATATATATATATATATATATATATATATATATATATATATACACAGTATATATATATATATATATATATATATATATATATATATATATATATATATATATATATATATATACAGTATATATATATATATATATATATATATATATATATATATATATATATATATATATATATATATATATATATATACATATATATGTATATATATATATATATATATATATATATATATATATATATATATATATATATATATATATATATATATATATATACACAGTATATATATATATATATATATATATATATATATATGTGTGTGTGTGTGTGTGTGTGTGTGTGTAAGTATATATGCATATATATACATATATATGGGATACGACCCTTTCGTCTAAAGCACTTTCGTCTAAATCACTTTCGTTTATAGCACTTTGGTCTAAAAGCACTTTGGTCTAAAAGCACTTTGGTCTAAAAGCACTTTAGTTTAAAAACGCTTTAGTCTAAAAGCACTTTCGTCTAAAAGCACTTTGGTCTAAAAGCATATTCGGCTAAATAATTTCTTTGGAATTTTCTTTTACCTAATGACTAATTTGGCATAAAGGAATTTCGGGTAATA
>NC_090748.1:20560504-20575504 GCF_036898095.1 Palaemon carinicauda | reverse complement strand
GTTTTCTTCCTGTACTAGTCAAAGGCAAGGTCAACCCTAGAACAACAGTTGGAAAACACGTGACTGACGTAATCAGCAATAGCATCGGCTCATTCACTGAGAGTTTTAGTGTTCATCCTATTTCCTAGTGTCTGGATCATGGCCATTCCATCAATGACAGTGCATGTTTGTAATGGTTCAGGCTTTACATTATGTGGCAAGCTTTGCTGGAGAATCTTGCCAAGGTCTGCTTTGTTCTGAGGTAGACGCAGTCTGCCATCAGGCATTGCCAAAGAAAGTGGCACTACACAAATCTATTGTTCCAACATTTTGTTCATGTCAATATCTCTGCCTGCTTGCTTTGTTGTTACCACACGCATGAGTAGTTTTCTGTCAGCCTTTAGTGTAACAGTTTTTTCCTTTCCGACATTGACTTCCACAGTTTACATGCTCTCAAACGTTTTAAGATTCTTTGATTTGATTCTGTCATGAAAACCTGTTGTCTTCTTAGTGAACATGTCTTTCACAAACTGACACAATCTACTTCCCTGTAACTTCAGCATGCAGAAGGTCATTCGTAATCACTTCAATTGCAATATCACCTGTTGTAATTGAGACCAGTTCTCGGGAATTGCGATCAAATGGATTGTGAATCTTGAACAGTTCAATGAGCTTTTGCACATTATCTTGGTCTTGCTTCATTCTCTTGGAACCAAAATCTTTATGTGCAAATTCATGCTCATCATCGGCTTCTTCATTACCCGCTACATTGAACATCGTCTTAGTATCTCTGATTAGCTGAGCTCTCTCATTGAAAGTTAGGCCCCATCTGTCACGGCAGGTTTTTGTTTTTGTAATCCCCACCAGCCCTCCAGCTGCCTTGCCGGCCTTGTTAAAATGTTCAATAGACTGGTCTTTAGGTATTTCGTTGAACTCGTGCTTTGTTCCTTTTGTTAAAAAGTCTCCTGCAATAAAGCCTCTGTGCACCTCTGCAGCAGTTTTGGGTAGCATACGCATATCAGCGAGGAAGACAGCTCCCCAGCATGTGTATTAGAAATGATCAAATGCTCTAAACCAAGGCAGTATTTCAGAAAATGATGTAATGAACAGGCCCCAGTCTCCCTCACAAAGAGAGCGAGTGAACCTCAGGAGGCTGGAGATCAACTTCATGTAGGTTCTCCAATAGCAAAAAGTGGCATTCTCTGAACAAGAATCCTCAAACTCACTAAACAGGACCTGCACCTCTTCAATTTCTGACAAAGATCTTCAAGGAAGGAATTGATTTCTCGGTAAATTTGTATTGTATTACAGGGTGTGATTCCGAACAGAAAATATGTTTTCCTATAGTAAATAACGTGATTTAACCAAATTTGACCTTCATTTCAACCGGAATCAAATAGATCAACCAATCCGTCTAACTTTAAGGTGACGAATTGGTTGATGTTATTACGGATGAAATGAAGGTAAAAACCGGTTAAATCACGATATTTCCTACAGGAAAACATATATTTTCTGTTAAAATGGTTAAATATTATCACTGTTGACGTATATGTTGTGTTAGAATATTTAAATATAAGCACTTGTTCAACGTTGTCACTTCTCTTACGAATGTACTGAGAACGATAACATTAGCAACGTTACCAATGATTGACAGTGCTACCCACGGTGACGAATGGTAGACAGAGTTACCAACGACACGATGCCATTACTAGCGGTAGAAATGCTAGATATTTCCATACATATTTTAAACAATTTTTCCATATAACTTTTACACAATATATAAATAGTACAAAAAGGGCACAGAACCTAACAAACCCACCTAACCTGGCCTAGAAGTACCCCGGTCACAAAACACATATAATAACTATTGGGGAATGACTTACTTTTATGAAGACGGTGACGAAACTTGTGGGTCACGGGAGGGTGAGACTGACGAACTATCAACTCCTATGACTGGGATGAGGATGGATGGGGGGCATCGGGGTCTTGTGGGTCGAGGGGGTCCATTGTCTGTTGTTGTAAAGGAGGGTAGAGGCGACTGGCAGTAATGAAGAAGTGGTGCAGTAAAGTATGTTCTGGATAGTAGTGGGTAAAAAAGAACCTGGAAGAATATTGCTTGAAATATTCAGTCTTCATTCCAGGTCTCTGAACCCACTCCTTCACTTCTCTCCAGAGCCGTTCTATATTTTGAGTATGGATGGTTGGGTCTAGGGGGTCAACGAAATGTTCCGAATGATTAATAGACTTATGTTTGTAACCAATTTCCGAAAGAGAGTTGTATGCAGCCCACTTATCACTAATAATAACACTACCAGGTTTGATATATTTCTGAATGAGGGGAGTTAGAGTAGCAGAATCTCGTTTAGTAGAAAGAGGGGGAACTAAAGGGATAATGAAAAATTTCTTGGATTCATGTTCAATACCCATATGGCACTGAACGGTCTACCACGGTTGTATTTAGCTTTACAAAAATGAGATTCATCTATTTCCACTGTTACTCCATCACCACCAATCGCCTCTTGATTATCGAAGAAGTATTCGGTAACCTCGGAACAGAAACTTCTCCAATCGACACTAGTTTTCGAGGATATGTCGATACCATGCATGAGGGTCTCATGGTCTGAATGTTTATGCAAAAAGTGGTTTGCAAATAATATTATCTTCCATGGGGGTAGACGACTTTTCCCCAAAAATGTACCTTTATAGGCAGTAACGGTATAACCACAACGACGTTTCTTCTTAGCTTTAGGTATGATGGATTCAGAATTACAATAAAACACGTGAATGTCTTTCCTATAAGATAAAAGAGAACGGCACTTGGGGCACTGTAAACGTTGAGGGATTACGTTGTGTGATCTCAGGAAATAATCAACATTGGCTGAAGAATCATAAAAATCACCATGGAATTTAGCCACTGCTTTTATGTACGGAATACTGCAGCCTTTACAAGTTTCTATAACTTCCTCAATCGAAAAATATGAAAAAATAAATCTCACTTGAAATGACGCACACCTTACTAGGTCGAAGGTTACAACGGGAAAGAGTTTGGAGGAAGGTGCATTAACAGACCACTCAAAGAGATAAAGGAAGGGGGGTTAGGGAAATATCAGTAGGCAACCCCCTTGTGTAAACTTTGAATAGGCATCGGTTGGTGATTGGTTAAGGGAAAAACAAAGGAGACTAGTGGGTATATATGAATGAACTAAATAGGGAAACTAATCCAGAGCAAGTATTTATGTGAAACAGAGGAGTGAAAAGGAAATAACAAAAGAAAAGAAATAAAAACAATATAGGAAGATAAAATGGAATGAATGATAAATAATATTGAATGGGAATATAAAATGAGATGATTTTACCCTGAATGAACTGGATAGGGAAACTAGTCCAGAGCAAGTATTTATGTGAAACCGGGGAGAGAAAAGGGAAAAACCAAAGAAATAAACCCAATATAGGAAGATAAAATGGAATGTATGATAAATAATATTGAATGCGAATATAAAATGAGATGATAATACGATAATAAAACGAGTAATTGGGGGGGGGGGAAGCTTCTGCGCAGGGGGAGTGATATTTGTGCACACCGAAAACTGGTATGCACGAACGAACTTACAAATGGGTGCTAATGTTAGCATGGAATGCTAACATTTATTTATTCTACATCAGACGTTGGAAACACTGGTTACTGTATTTTTTCATGAAATAATCTTTGCAACGGCTCCTTCAAAGTTTATCCAGTTATACTGTTTTGTATTTTCCTCCGGTTATAATACATTCAAGAAGGTAATGTTTAGAGAAGTAAAGGCTTGTTTTACGTTTATATATCGTTTCCCCAGTATGTTTTCCCCACCCAAAACCCTGAGTTCCCACTGGGGGTCCCCCATTATCGTAGGATATAGATGTATATATATTTCTGAAACTATTCATTTACGACGGGAACGAGTGTCATTTTCGAAGAGAGCGTAATTTTTTCTATAAGAAAAAGTAGTTGTTTTCCTAGGTTACATTGCCCTGTAATACACTACAATGAAACCGATTTCTCTGTCATCTTTGTTGGCAAAGGCATCTGAAACTCTCCCAATTCCACAAATAAAAATTGACACTACGACTCCACAAATCAGACTCCGTAAATTCTCGTTTCAAAAGCGGTCATCAGGTACACGTGTCACGTGACCAACCAATGAATATATACAAAAATAACAAATGAAAATAAATAACAAAACTATAACATAAAATCGCACAACTCACAAGCCATAATTAGATTTGATGAATAATAAAACATTTAAACAAGATATCAAAATAAGAAATTGCAGAATTCATAGCAATGTGAATCAGGAACCCCTACAAATTTTGTCAAATATTTTTGAAAAATAACTTTTTTTGGAGAATTTATACACCAATGTCTATCTTAATGCCAGAATCAATTTATACACGATGAAAAACATAGGAATTGACTCCAACATTGTAAGTTTATTGCAATTAGAAGCGGAAATATGACAAAAAGTTTAGAAATTGGCCGCCATTTTGAAAACTGTTATGGCGGCCATACTATCCATATCTATAATGTCCAACAAGTGGATTCATATTTATCTGTATCTGAACCATCTATTTAGACTTGTTGGACTATTCTCACATGCAATCAGCAGGGTATTGCAAATTTTTTGACTTTGGCTTCCTGACTATTACCTTGATCTTAACCTTTAACCAAATCACTCCCAAAATCTGATCAATTTGTCCTTGGAACATAGACGATCATCCCAGCAAATTTCATGGGATTCGTGCAAATAGTTTTAGAGTCAGGCGAATCATAAACAAGCAATCATACACACATAAATAGATAAATACAGGTTCATCAAAATATAACCTTGTGGTAAAGGTAATAATAATAACTACATGAAAAATAAGCAAAGAAACAAGTATTTGCAGTTTGTTGATACAACGAGTTTTCTTATGAAAAATTATTAAGAGAGATGATAGAGATATATTTCTTGTTGATATGATTATAAATTTCCCTTTGCGATGTTCACAGCATCCCCTAAATGAAGGACACAGAAAAAATATGTTACTAAACTTTTGGCTCTTGGTGAAAAATTTAAAAATACTATGATACAATCTCCTGTTGATAATTACTCTTCTCTATTTTATAATGCTGTGTTTCATTGACAGCCTTTCATAACACCTCTCCATTTTCTTTTACTCATATTTTCAGTATTTTTTGGGGGTGTAAACTGTTATTCATTTTCTTCATTAATTGATCTTTTTTTTATATATTTTACCTAATCTGGTGATTTGACTGATCTACGCTGGCAGTAAATATATAAATTCGTGGGGGAAAAATTGCTTTGTTTTAGTGGATTTATGCCTTCG
The DNA here is from genome assembly GCF_036898095.1 of Palaemon carinicauda. Classification (NCBI taxonomy): domain Eukaryota; kingdom Metazoa; phylum Arthropoda; class Malacostraca; order Decapoda; family Palaemonidae; genus Palaemon; species Palaemon carinicauda. Next base: position 20,570,161 of record NC_090748.1, on the reverse strand, counting down.
ATAAAAACGCGCAGGGGCTTTATCGAAGATTGATAAAATGACCCAAGCAGCTGCAAGGAGAAATGGTGGCTTGATAGAGCGGCCATAAAGAAATTGATGTTAAAGGCCGGAACAGGAGATGCAGCTCGTCGAAAATGACGTGGACAAGGTTTAAAGGATATTTTATAGCGATAAAAACAGTGCATAAAAGGAAAAATATCTTTACCCTCCAAAATAACATGATCCGATTTCAAGGAATTATATACTCAGGGTGCTTTGTCTCTTCCAGGAAGATTTAATTTTTCAGAATTAGATTATTTTTGTAGATTTTATGGCAATTAATCTGCAGAAAAATTAGCACACTGTAGGAGATAAAGAAGCATTGCATAATTCTTAAAGCACTGGGTCATGTTAGGTTATACTTCCGGCCAGGTAAGGACCCAGCCATCTGGGATGGATTAGGTCATCTAAGGTTGGCTGAGTGGCATAAAGGTTGAGATAGACCTGCGGGGTCTGTTTCTTATGGCGAGTGCAACTCTTCTGCAATTTCACTACGAAGGCATATCATTCTAGATAAAATATATTATTCAAAAACTATTCCTTTTTTTAGGAACATTTGGAATTTTCAACATTTCTGAATTCGATATGAATATCTACAGCAGAGACGAAATCAATCTTCATCTCGCTCATTACTCTATTAAGATTACTGCCTAACTTTATTACGATTGAAAGGCATACGTTCATATCCTGACCCGAGTAGAAGATATTAGCATAATTGACATTTTATCTTAGTCCTTATTTCTCAGGAAGACTTATTCTCATTTCAAAAACTACTTTTGGCTCAATATTTGAAAATGTTAAAGTTAGTCGATTTAATGATATACCCATTATAAATAAAAACGTGTTGAAAACATAGCAATCAGCTATCATTGTGAAGATTAGTTTGTTTCTATTTCAATACCAATACCTGTTAACGACATTATTATGTACTGCAGAGTTTAAATCAACTTGGATAGCTTTTAATTACCAATATGTTTCAATCTACTTTCTTGATTTGTTTATATTCAGAGCAATGATAAATCACTTCCATATGACTTTTATAGGTTGATATTATTTGTGTAGTCGCTCAAAATCTTCATGTCAACCACATGCAAAATATTTCACCCTAATGGCCGTAAAGTCTCTTTAAAATCCACATCGTTTTAGTTCATATTCACGCCCCTATTTATGGATATTTTCATCAAGTCGAGATATGGAATTTACTCAAATGATACTGGTACATATGAAGAATGCAGTAAATCTAGAGGTGCTTTGTTTAATAGAGTGAAACCAGGTGACTAAAATAAAATTATAACATTTTTAGAGAAGCCATGAATAGCGGGAAAATTCATCTTGCTCTTTCAATAATTCCAACAAGATTAAGTGTTTCCTAAAGAGGCTGAGTAAGTGTAACATGGTCTCTATTTGAGACAAAATGATCCATCGAAAACCAAAAGAGGAAAGAGATAAGCTACTTAATTTTCAAGCAGCGTGATAAGTTATCTAAGAAGTCATTTGATTGATTAATCACTGTTTGGAATGTTATATCGTCAACGAAAACAGGACGAAATGAAATTAAAAGAAAAATATTATGGATGACGTGAGTTGCTGTTAACTTTTATTACCTCCTGATTGGAAATTTAATTTCCCTTCACTTCCGTATCAAGATTTTAGGAGGTATATTGAAATTCTAATAACATTCGTGCGATCAAAAAATTTATTTGCCTAGAGATGTAGGAAAAAATAACTGACCAATTGTTCATTGTCAAATTATTTTAATGACCTTTCAATGGGTTTGTCTTCTGAAGGAAAGAGATCAATAAATCAAGTGATGAAACGGATTTAATCAGTTTCAGGAGACATAACGGGGAGAGAAAGATGCAGGAAGTGACACTGTCACTACAGCTTATTTACTGAGCACTTGTGTAATAATCTTAAAAGTGTACATGAATGAATTGGAAACCCATTAAAAGAAAGAATGAAAATATTTACCATGAATATCTTTGTGAAGTTGATATATTTCAAGTTAGATAGAGTAAAAAAGAAAAAAATGCTCGTCTACTCTCTCAAGATTTTAGAAATGCAATAAGATTCAAATATTCTTAGAACTCTTCCACTACGCCATCGGAAAGGAAATGGATTAAGCGATAAAAAAGGAAAGTTTATGGAAGCTAGACGAGACAGGGGGAAGATCTTATGTATTCGGCTTAATATTTCACGAACAATTGATCACGAAAAATTATTCAACATCATTTTTTTAGATTAGTACGCTCATCTACCATATTAGCTCAACAAAGAGGAGAGAGAGAGAGAGAGAGAGAGAGAGAGAGAGAGAGAGAGAGAGAGAGAGAGAGAGAGTAATATTAATGGTGGACAAGCTATGCTATCATATTCAATCATGAATTTTAAGTGATTTTCCGGAAAATCTTAACATGTCCTTGAACTGATATGATAGTTACAGAGAATTCTTTATCCTTTGGTAAACTTCCTCATTATCAGTTAGTAAAAAGAAGTAAATATTTAAAACTTTACATAGTTTTAAGCCTATTCACGTTCTATTAACATTTGGAAATCTATTCTTAAAATTTTAAGAGGATATAGTTTATCAGACCTATATCTATTGCAGGAGGTGATACAGTCATGTTTGTTGGATAACTTAACTTGGAAATGAACAGACTGCAGTAGCCTTTATGAAAGAATCCTTATTTGACAACGGTATTATAGTAGTAATTATTGCCATTCAAAAATAAATCATAATAAGAATTAAACTAAAAACACCTGAGTTCAACGGTACATTTCCATTAAAGCATAGCTATTCACAAGACAAAGACTTGTTTATGATTACTGTTTTCATCCCGAAAGGATACACAGTCATTATGACAAACACCGAGATAAAAGGAACATACGACTCTACAGTACTTTAGGGTTGTGGTGCCCTATGTGGTAACGTCCCTCACTGGAAATCGCCACACTGGGGTTCGAGACCAGATCAAAATCATTTGTTCCTTTGGTCGCTGCAACCTATAGGTCTATATGCAGAATCATCAGCGGCCATTGTCTGACCTCCCTGGTCCTAGCTTGGGAGGAGAGCGGGTAGGGTGCTGATCATATGTAATATGGTTAGTCGGTAGGGTCTTTTGTTGCTTAATAGGGCAATGGCACTGCCTCTGCCATTCATGAGGGGCGTTTAAACTTTTATTAAGTGTTTCCTTCGTCGCTTTCCATACTATATAGCTAATCGTTAATCGCATGTAATCTAGACAAAGGGATCAAAACCAGTGAAAAATGTTGATCAGTGAAGATAAAATATGACAATGAGATATGTATTTCTTGCAAAAAAATCATACGAAGCAACTAACAATTACACAAAATTCATGATGGAATTGTCAAGATAAAACTATTCAGTTTTACTATACCACACAGCACGTTAAAAATAAACTTTAAAGTTGAAGTCTATAACCTAATTTTAAAAGTCATTTCAAGGAAAACTTACCTTTGCCTGTTTAAACATTGCAAAAGAAATGGATCCGTCAAATCCAATATAGTTTTATTTCCAACCGTCAGCCATATGATATACACCTTGTAAAGGGTGCGTAATCCCAATAGGCAAATCTTCATCTAACCTTCATGACACTCATTTCATCATTGTCACACAATTTCTTCCCAGAGGACAAAGAAAGTAGAGATATTTTGCTTGAAGAAAGAGGGTAATGGCCTCGTGGAAAGGGTCAAAAGGAAGATTTAAGATGCATAAGAGTGACAGTTGGTGGTATAATCTTGGTTAGGATATTTCTCTCCCTGTTGTTATGTTCACCAGGAAAAATATGATACAGTATATGAAACTCGCAAGATTACATCTTTTGTAGTATATGTTTATAGTTTTTGGAACAAGAACAGCGTTTCATATATATATATATATATATATAAATGTATGTATATATATATATATATATATAAATGTATGTATATATATATATATATATATACATATATATATATATATATACATACATATATATATATATATATATATATACATATGGTCAGTCTCTAGGGCATTGTCTTACTTGATAGGGCAATGTCACTGACCCTTGCCTCTGCCACTTATCAGCGGCCTTTAAACCTTTAAAGGAATTTCATGCAAAATTCCTCTTCAAGTAAATATTGTACAAGAAAGCTTACCCATTCATTCATAGAAGCAAAATAAATATGTAGATTCTAATCACATTCGCCTTTGGGCAAATTTATTATATTTTAAAATATCTGATGTACGTCCGTTCAACTCGAAAAACAAGACATTGGAAATATCTGGATGTATTCTACAGGTGTATTTGAAATATAACGTTTGGCTGGTCATTACTGATTATGAAGTTTTTAGCAGCCAGTCGATCTTGAATCATCACAGCCTTTGTACACACGTAAATATCTTCCTCTGCAGCTTTTGCACTTGAAATGATAGAACATGTGCTCAGCCTGAAATGTATACCATGCTAGTATTTTACAATTAAGCTGCCTTCCTATTCAAAGAGGTTTGTGAGTATTTGATTGGATTAGCATTATTGAAAGAGTGTTTCTTTGACAAAAAAATAAAAACAATGATTTAATGATAAGTCACATACTAGCTAATATCATTTCAAGCATTATTAAAATAACAGATATACAAAAGAAGCTTCGAAAATATTAGCTGATTATGGAATATGGTATACAGATAAAAGTTTCCGTATTTTACAGTTTCAAGTCCTATAAAAATCTGAATGTTTTGTGTATCGCTTTGAAAGCAGAGACTAAATTTGTCCACCACAGAAATTAACTTCGTAACTCTTTGAGAGACTTTGCACTCAGTCGAGAGCTCTCCAAAAAAAACCGCTCCTTTTTCAACAACCAGATTAAAAGATATATTGCTGAGACCTTTTGCGTATTTTTTTACCAACAAATGAAAAGCCGTAGTGATGAAAGCACTTGATGGGCTCTATTCGAAGGGGAACTCAATCCGTACCCAAGTCTACCTAACATATTTTTCCATTCAATTCTATCCCTGGTACTTTTTTGAAGAGTTGGCATTTCAATCAGCCATTCAATTGACATTCATCTTTAGTTTATAATAGTTATATTCTGATCATGAGAAAAGATTTCCACAATAAATTTCAATTCCTTGAAACTAATGTCAAAGATCCACTCTACGAAGTTTACTTTGCCTAAAATGTACCACTTGAATTTTTTTGTAGGATTCAATGTATTGTGAATTGTCTTTCGGGACTGAGAAATCTGTTAAGCATTTATATTTCATAAAATATTTGTATTCGACTTCTGTGATGTTTTCATTCAAAACTATATTCATGAATGACAGACGAAGCGAGATGAAACCGAAAACAAGATAAACTTTAATCGCATTATTTTAATGTTTTTGTTGAATGTTTCATAAAGGATCGTTCTGCTGATAAATTATTTTCCTATCCTGACTTCCCTCAATTATGTGATCTTATTAAAGTTAGAAAGGTCAGTTCCAGTTGGTTCTTTAGAGGCATTCTGGTTTCAGTTAATTAATAAAGAGAGAGAGAGAGAGACTTTAAAAATTGAGAGAGAGAGAGAGAGAGAGAGAGAGAGAGAGAGAGAGAGAGAGAGATTCTTAGCGTGAATAAGTTAAAAAGGAGAGAGAGAGAGAGAGAGAGAGAGAGAGAGAGAGAGATATTCTTAGCGTGAATAAGCTAAAGAGGAGAGAGAGAGAGAGAGAGAGAGAGAGAGAGAAATATTCATAAGTTTAATAAGCTAAATAGGGAACAGAAAGATTTAAAAGGGAAAGTGTAGTCAGAGTAGATTACTGAAGTTTTTGAGCTTATACAGCATATATAACGAGGATAGCCAAAACATTACTGGGAGAGGTCTCAGTTACAGAATATTAATCACATGATCAACGTCTGTTCCCCGTCAAAGGAAGTAAATCGCATGGTCAATGTGTGCTCCTATCCATTGGAAGTTAATCAGGTGATCAAGATGCGGCTTTTGTTATATGTAGAGTAAATATATCAACATCATGTTATAAGACCTGTGAGAGAGGTTATATTAAATGCTGCTTTAAGATTAAATTTTGTTTATGAATTGTAAATGAAAGTCATCGTTTTATTCTATAACAAGAGTTAGTTGCAGATTGTCAAAAATGTCGAAGTTGCCAGATGTGCATATTGCTTGATATAGTTTAGACCTAAATTTTTGAGAATTATGGTCCCCGGAGATATAAGAAGACGAACAACGAGTTAGAGAGGAGAGAATATTTTCAGATATTGTTAGGTAAAGGCTACTTTCCTGGTGACATAATTTATGTTTCCTGTTGTGAAAGATGCTAATATCCAATATTCACTAAAGTTTTTAAGCGTCTGTTGGCAAAAAGTCTAAATAGGTTTGCGGAAGGTAATCACCTGTTCCCTAGTTTGCAATTCTGCTTTCGTAAAGGCTTTGAACCCTTGGATGCCATTCTTACAATCTCCAATCCTGTACAGATATCCCTTAACTGTGATCAGGAAGTTCGTAAGATTGGTCTTGATTTTAGAGCTGCCTTTGACCGTGTTAATCTTGAGGTCATTGTTTTTAAATTCAAATAACTGGGTTGTTGGGTCTTTTCCTAAATTAGCATCATTATTGCATTTTTAGTAATAGATCGCGATGAGGTGTTTTTGATAGGCACCATAGTGAGTGTAATATTTGGTGTTCTTCATGTAGTATTCTCTGCCCCATTACTTTTCATACTATATACACATGACATTTGGTTTATCCTAGAAAGCAAGCTTGTTGCTTATGCAGATGATACTACTCTCTTTGCATCAATTCCATCTCCTGAATGTAGATCTGGTGGATTTGAATCGCTTAATAGACATCTAACTAAAACTAGTACGTAATGTGAATTATGAGGTATGAAGTTCAACTGTGAAAAAAACTACAAGTATGATTTTAAATTGGTCGAGGATAGTGCCACCTCAACATCTGCTTCTTGCAATAATGATGTTCAATTAACTCTTTATAGTTCTTTTAAAATTCTAAATATGATTCTTATTAGCAAATTTACTTTTGAGAATCACACATTTTTCTGTCTCTTTTTCAATTACACAAAAATGGCTGATGGAGAAACTCTTGAAATTTTCGATAATTAATTTATCATAGATAAGTGCTTTAAACTAAAAACACCTGAGCCCAACGGAAATCTAACAGTACGTTTCCATTAAAGCATAGTTATTCACAGGGCAAAGATTTGTTTATGATTACTGTTTTCATTCCTAAAGGATACTCAGTCATTATGACAAACACCAAAATTAAAGAAACATAAGACTCTACAGTAATTTAGGGTAGTGGTGCCCTATGTGGTAACGTCCCTCACTGGAAATTGCCAGACTGGGGTTCGACACCCGCTGAAAATCATTTGTTCCTTTGGTCGCTGCAACCTCACCATCTTCTTGACCTATAGGTCTATATGCTGAGTCATCAGCAGCCATTGTCTGACCTCCCTGCTCCTACGTTGGGAAGAGAGGGGGCTAGGGCGCTGATCATATACAGTATAATATGGTCAGTCTGTAGGACCTTTTGTTGCTTGATAGGGCAATATCGCTGCCTATGCCATTTATGAGGGGCATTTAAACCTTTAATTAGTGTTTCCTGCGTCGCTTTCCATACTGTATAGCTCATCCTTTCTCAGGAGTTCTAGACAAAAGGATCAAAACCAGTGAAAAGTGTTAATCAGTAAAGATAAATGAAGACAATGACAAATAAATATTTCTTGCAAAAAAATAAATACAAAGGAGCTGACAATTAGACAAAATTCGTGATGGAATTTTCAAGATAAAACTATTCAGTTTTACTATACCACATGGCACGTTATAAATAAACTTTAATGTTGAACTCTATAGCCTAATTTTAAAAGTAATTTCAAGAGAAAATTACCTTTGCCTGTTTAAACATTGCAAAAAAAAATGGGTCTGTCAAATCCAATATAGTTTTATCTAAAGCCGTCAGCCATATTATATAGACCCAGTAAAGGGTGCGTAATCCCCATAGGAAAATCTTCATCTAACCTCCATGGCACTCATTTCATCAGTGCCGCACAATTTCTTCCCGAGGGACAAAGAAAGTGGAGATATTTTGCTTGAAGAAAGAGGGTAATGGCCTCGTGGAAAGGGTCAAAAGGAAGATTTAAGATGCATAAGAGTGACAGTTGGTGGTATAATCTTGGTTGGGATATTTCTCTCCCTGTTGTTATGTTCACCAGGAAAAATATGATACAGTATATGAAACTCGCAAGATTACATCTTTTGTAGTATATGTTTATAGTTTTTGGAACAAGAACAGCATTTCATATATATATATATATATATATATGTATATATATATATATGAATATATATATATATGAATATATATATATATATATATGTATATATATATATATATATATGTATATATATATATATATATATGTATATATATATATATATATGAATATATATAAATATATATATATATATATATATGTGTGTGTATATATCTGTATATATATACATATATATACATATATATATATGTATATATATATATATATATATACATGCAGTATATGTATATATATATAGATATATAAATATATATATATATATATATATGTATATATATATATATATATATATTTACATATATATGTAAATATATATATATATATATATATTTACATATATATGTAAATATATATATATATATATATATACATATATATGTAAATATACATATATATGTAAATATATATATATATATATATATACATATATATATGTATATATATATATATATATATATGTATATATATACATATATATATAAATATACATATATATATATATATATATATATTTATATGTGTATATATATATATATATATAAACACATATATATATAAATATATATATATAAACATATATATATATATATATATACATGGATACAAGAAAAAAGTAAGAAGATAATCTAGCAACATGTATCCTTTCTCATTCTTGTGATTTATTTTAAACTATTCCGTACTCTTTTGCTAGAAGAAATTATTTTTCTGGCTTCTGCATAATTATATATAAATATTTTTTTTCACTTTATTTACTAGATCCATATAAGTCTGGAATTATGGCGAAACTAAGCTTTTCATATCCTAGAATATAAGGATTGTATAATTATTTCTAACACGGACGAGTCTTAAAGGATTTTTGCCATCCAAAAGGAGGTAAAAGCGGTGAGTCACAGAATTAATGAGGTAAAACAAGTAGCAAAGTGTGTTCAAATACCAGAAATGGAATTCTTCGTCTATTTTAGCATAGGTAAAAGACTAGGAGTACATGAACGCGTGGTGGAATTTCTCCTCTATTGAATCTAAATTTAGATGTCAGATGCAAATCAATTAAACAAAAAGGTAAGCCTATTGAAATAAATGGTTTTTCTGAGCCCATGAGTCGTATTTATAATTGAATGGGGAAAATGTGCGGGTGTTAATAAATGTTTTAAAAGGTTTGGTTCAAATAATGGAAAATTTATAGGCTGCTAAAAAATGGAAAAGTTAGAATAGAGGAGATGAGAAAGACCTAAATTCCTTGTACAAATAAAATTAAAAATGTATTG
>NC_090748.1:20543004-20553004 GCF_036898095.1 Palaemon carinicauda | reverse complement strand
CAAACCACATGTCATCTGTATATTGTAGGGAAAGTAATGAGCCAAGAACAAGAATACTACTCTGAGGAACACCAGATATCCCATTCCTCTACTCATTATGATACTCATTGACAACAGCTAATTGGTGCTAATTATTGTGAAATATTCTCAAGGGTTGTCGAAACAAATAAGGGTATCCTGTTTCTAGAAAATCAGTTTAGGTTCAGCATAAGTAGTATATATGATGAAATTACTAATCAAGTTAATACTAGTATTCATGAGTTTCTGAGAATTCATAAACGTTCCAGTTCAGTATATTTGGGTGATTTCTATATTAAGCCACAAAATAGTCTAAAAGATCAGTTGAATAACTTTTCACCATAGAAGAAATGGGGATAAAGTTTAATCCACAATGTATCTACTGTATGCGCAGAGGTTGTCCTAGACCCAATTACGTATGTTTGAAAGAAGAAAAAGAAATGACATTGACTGAGGAAGGATTAACTTATGATGAGAAAAAGAAATTCTGGTTTGTAAGGTACCCTTGAATGACAGATTCAAATTATTTGAAAAATAACATCAAAGTAGCAAATGCAAGATTAAAAACTAAATAGAATTTATTAAGAAAATTTGGGAATTTTTATGAAATGAAATATCAGTAAGAAACTGAAGAAATAGTTAAGAGGGAAATAGTTAGGATGCTAGCTAATGGGGTGATTCAAGACTACAAATGGCCCAGTTCACTATGTTCATCATCATCTTGAGGTGTTGAAACCAGAATCTAGTTCAACCCCAGTGTTCATCGTCATCAATTCTTCAGCATCTAATATGAGACAGGATTCAAACTATTGTTTGGGCTAGGGGACCGGATATTTTGAATTTTGTTGTGAGTATTTTGCATATTTAGGCAAGATGATATAGCTATAGTAAGTGACATAACAAAGATGTACCATACTCTCAATCTCAGCATACTAGATGAACATACACATCGATTTGTATGGACGGATTTTGATGATAGTGGACCACCTGATCAGTATGCTCTTACCATAAAGATCATTTGGAGATAGGTTCAGTGACAATATAACTATGTTAGCTTTGAGACATACAGTAGAGAATTTTGATAAGGAATCCGCCGATGTGCAAATTATGATTTATAACATTACAGATGTAGATGATATACGGTATTTTAATGATGCCATTGAGAATACAAACAAATTAATACAGGATACCGAAAGAGTATTGTCTCAGGGAAATTACAGCGTAAGCGATTGGGTAGTCAGTGGTAATTTTGAAAATTCAATTATAAGAATAAAAGAATCTGATTATGAGAACATTTTAGGTTTCAAATGGAATACCGTAGTTTACTTCACTGTAAGACTTAACTTTTCACCAAAAATAAGAACGATTAGGAGTGCTCCAAATTTAGATATAGGTGAATTGATGATACATTCCCTTAAATATTAAGACCATGAAGGATATTGAGTCAAATTGCATTGATGTATGATCCATTAGGGTTTTCTATACCAGTATTACTCAAAGCTAAGATCTTGAAGAGATCGTTAATTTCCAAAAGATACTCGAATGGGGGTGAATCAAGTGGGATAATCCACATAATGATTCAATGATGAATGAATGGAAAGCATTCTCGAAATAATTATAAGAACTGGAGCTATTAATGTTTAAAAAAAACCTGAAAGCCATCTAATACTTTTGGAAAGCCGAGCCTAATTATACCTTCTGACGGTAGCACGTAAGCACGGGGAGCATGTGTGTATGTGAGGGGGCAAATTAGTGATAATAAGTTTGAATAAAATTTGATAATAGCTCAAAACAAGATTGTACCAGTGAAACTGATGTCTATTCCTAGTCTCGATTTATTCAGTGTTCTTATAGCTGCAAGGATGAGAGAACTCATGGTGAAGGAGTTTTCATGGGAGTTTGAGTCAGTCTATGACATAGCTGTCTCAGCAATTGTAATATCACTATTTCAAAAGGAGTCCCATGGATTCAACACATTTGTTGCAGATGCATTGCAGAGATACAAATAAAATTGATTAAAGGGAATGGTAGTAGAGTGATTCAATTCAGAATGTTCCAGGCATGACCTGTAAACCGAGTAGTCCAAAAAAAAAAAAATGGTGAAAGTTCCACCGGGCAAAATGGCCGAAATTACTAACATTACCAATTTCAAAATGGCCCATCAAACAAAGCTGTGAAAATGAACTAACTGATAGAGTAGGTATTGTCATGGTTGTTGCTAAAGTAAGTCAGAAGAGCCATATTATACAAATAATTAATGTTGATAGATTTAGCAATTATTACAAAATTCTAAGAGTTACATGCAGGATAATGAATATTTTAAAATACGAGACCCTTAAAGGCATGCTGAGAGACAACAAAATTCAAGGAATCATTTGAAGTGGATCTAATGTGGGTTAGGGGGATGCAAGGGACAGGACTGACTGGGAATTGAGGTTCAGAAGATTTGGACATTCAATTGAGAATGGAGTTATAGTAGTAGAACAAAGAATTTCTAAGGGGCTAAAGGAAAATTGGAATCGATAAGATTATATGTTGGTACAAGCAAATCATCCAGTTACTATATTTCATATATCATACATACGTAAGGTAGACTATAAAAGCAGAGACACTTCTTTGGCAAAATTACAAGGGACCGGAAGAATAATAAAGGCAAATAAAAATCAATGTGTGACATATAGGAAGTTAACAAAGAAATTAAAAGACCAATGTATGGGTCATATGAGGATAGCATGCATGAAACCTGCTCCACTTTTCTATAATACAGTCATAGATTTGTTTGAACCCTTACGAATAAGAGACATGGTTAAGAAGAGAAATCGTGGTAATACCTTTAGTGTATATTCAACTGTTTAGTTACTAGAGCTGTTTACCTAGATTTGGCAGAAGGATACAGGACTGATGATTTTGTGACTACATTTCAAAGGTTCATTGCTATTAAAAGAGCCCCTAAATAAATATATTCAGATAAGGGAATTCGGTTGATATCACCAAACAAGAAAACAGAAAGCATTGGAGAGAAAGAAGGGGTAACTAAGATTTTTTAGACACATAGAGATGTACCTTGCTATAATAAGGCAAGTGAAGCACTCATCAAGTCTGTCAAAGGGTGTCTTTATATTAGAATGGGAGATTCTGTGTTTAATGTTAGAAAGTTGCAAACTCCTATGTTTAGTATTGCTAATCTGATGAATGAAAGGTCAATTGAAAACAAAAAACCTGGATTTTGTTTGGACTTAGCAGTATACCTCCGCCCCAATGATCTGTTGATTGATCAGTTACCTTTCTTTCGTCCAAGTGGGATGTACGAAATTAGTGGATATCACATAAGGAGATTAAAATCTATACAAAATTTAATAGGAGGAGTTTAAGAGCAGGAGATGTGGTATTAGTGTAAGATAGTAATATTGCGAGGGGGTTATGGAAGCTGGCACAGGACAAGATGGTATTGTTCGTGATGTTGATATAAAGTATATGATGATAAAGCATGGAAAGAGATATAATGGTGAAGTGGATAAGATTATGTGTAGATCAGAAACCGGTTAGTGGTATTATTACCAATAGAAGAACAAAATTCATGTAATCATATGTAGTTTACCTTATTGTATCAGTACTCTGTCACTAATAGTGTGGGTGGGGTGTATCGTTTACATGATAAATATTATATAACAATAAGGATATATATTTGTCTGGAAAAAATGATTTGATTTGGAGGGAGTTGTATCTCTTTGCTAGTCGGACACGTCATTTGTTTTACCCATGACGCAGTGTCTCACAGTTAACTGGCGAAGTGGCGTAAATTTTGGTTTACAACACAGTCATTGCTGATTGTGTTAGGTGGTTGTGACGGTGCCGAGAGGAAGCTTGTGAACTCAAAGGCAGTGTGAAAGCAACTGAGTTAATTTATTATGGAACACTCTCCTTTATATACAAAACCTCAAGGCAACAGGAAATTACATGTTCGAGAAAATGACAATGTTACATAGGCGACACGCAGACATGTTTATTCTGGTTCTTTTTAGTGCGAGGGAAGAGCGAAGATACAAGCATAATATATACAAAAGGAATTATATACAATTGTGTGACACACGGTTGGTACATGGCTCCCCCATTAAAAATTACATACTGTACATGTTAAATAGGGCGCCCTGATCTAGAGAGGCGAACTGTAGGCGGGTCATCTGGTCCTTTATGGGTAAACTATTGACATCGGGTATGGCAGCGCGTATAGGTCCGGGTAAACGGCGTATCCAAAGGGCACGAAGTAGGTTCACCTCACGAGGAGAGCCGTCTGCGGCAGGTTGAAGGCGAGCGATACTGGTCATTTCCCTGAGGGCAAGCGAAGCCCTTTGGTCCCCAATGGTTGTTGCGAGAGCTGAAAAAGCTTTGCTACACGGGCGGCTGGCGACGGCGAGTACTGCTGCAGAAGGTATGTTTTGAGGGCGTCATACGCTATTGGGGTGTCTCCTTGTTCACAAAGCCAGTCGGATATTTCCGGGAAGGTGTCCTCGGGTATCGCCGCGAGAACATAATCTGCTTTGGTGGTTGAGCGAGTCACGCCCTTGATGCGAAACTGGACTTCTGCGCGCTGAAACCAAGCAAACGCCTCTCCGCTGGCGAACGGTGAAAGTTTCAATGGGGCAGCCGCAGCGCCAACTGCTGTAGAGTCCGTCATAGTATCAACGATGGAGGTGCGACGTGGTGGGGGGTGGAAGGCGGTGGGAGCGAGTCGACTTCCGGGGTCACTAATGTGACGGTGCCGAGAGGAAGCTTGTGAACTCAAAGGCAGTGTGAAAGCAACGGAGTTAATTTATTATGGAACACTCTCCTTTATATACAAAACCTCAAGGCAACAGGAAATTACATGTTCGAGAAAATGACAATGTTACATAGGCGACACGCAGACATGTCTATTCTGGTTCTTTTTAGTGTGAGGGAAGAGCGAAGATACAAGCATAATATATACAAAAGGAATTATGTACAATTGTGTGACACACGGTTGGTACATGGTGTTGGCGGGTGTCCTTCTAGGTTAATGTTGACAGTTATGAAGTTGGTGACTTGATGGGATATTTGTGTCTGGAAATCTCCTACTGAGGTTCAAGGCCTGTGATGGTGATATCATTGAAGTGAATGCAATACAGTGTTTTATGGATGTCATTGGCTATATTTGATTAATTGGGAATGTTTTTATTAGTAATTGGCTTCTTTGTATACACTGTAAATGCAGTAAAGGTTTAACGATGATATATGGGTACATTCAAGTGATGTTTACTGCTATAATACCTATATGTGTTAACATACGATTATTCATTCATATCTGTATGGATTATTCAAAATACATTTCCTAAAAGGGCTGTATCATAGATGAATGTTTTTTATTCATATTTACCATAGGATTTCTTCATTTATTCCTAAAAAAAATCAGATTTGACAAGTGGTGGCATTCTATTATTTTGTATTACTTGGAATATAAGTTGTTAATAGTAAACGACTGTTATGACTTATGGTGCACCCTTGAACATCCCAGTACGATGACATTTCAGAAAAAAATTTGATGGTTATTTCAAAGTATAAAGATTATTTGCTGAAAGTGATACCTGTAATGCCTTTTTATCAAAACTACACAGGAAAAAATTACTTTTTTTTTTCTTTTCTTTTTTGGCCATCAATGTTCATGTAAAGGATGTTCCAGTAAAAAAATCAGATATGAAATAAAAAAGATGGGATTAATTATAAACTATAAAATTGACGATAGGCGACAATGATTTTACTCTAGGCAGTCAAATGCAAAGCAATATAGACCTATACAAACCTACGAAAAAGAAGAGTTTGTCTTTACCATCAACAGAAGTAACTGGAAAGGGAGAAAGGAAATTAAAAAGAATAAGAACGTACTTTCCCGACCTTTTTATCTGCATAAAACAAGTATATGGATGTGTAGCACATAAGTTTGTCGTAGAATATTTTAGGTGAACACATTTGTAACGAAAAGCGGTAGAGAGGATCACAGAAAAGAAAACTTAAGATTTCCCGAAACAAATAGTATTTGTAAATTCCTTTACTATAATGGAGCAAATAATCTCTCACATCATAGGTAGAACTTTATGGCAGTCGGAGCGAGATATGAGTGTGAAAATAAAGAGAGAGAAGAAGTGCAGACAAGAAACAAAATTAAGTATGTACAGTCAAATACAAAGGCCTGTTGCCTCCTGTGCCCCAATGTAACCTTCAAAATCTATAGATTCGAGAATTCCAGGTGTGGAAAACGCGCATATGTTTGCCAACAGATGGCACACAGTGAAGAGTTCTGGCTGTTAGGGAGGAGGGCGATGGGGAGAGTACTAGTTTGAGCTGTAAGGGGTGTGATGGTGGGGGAAACAGGGGAAATCATATATGAACGTAAATTCAATAAAATTTCATACGTTCCTTATTCTATCCATATAATGATTCTAATTTATAACCATGAGGTATATAAGTGATGTTATTTGCTATATCATTCTTGCGAACAACTTGTTGACAAAAATGATTGATTTATAATTAGATTGGTGATGTATTTTGTCCCAATTGAAAAATCTTTCGTAAACCTAAGCTATATGAGTCTTCTCTCTCTCTCTCTCTCTCTCTCTCTCTCTCTCTCTCTCTCTCTCTCTCTCTCTCTCTCTCTCTCTCTCTCTCTCTCTCTCCATATTACCTTATTACTCTAGGCTAGTCTGTCGATCAAAATGTCTATCAATCTATCATTTTTCTTCAATCATAGCTACTCAAAGTATCCGAATCTTTCTCTGAATCACAATAAAGCTTTCGCAGCTTATTGGTATTCTAAAATCAAGTGTACGAAGAGAAACGTCCATTGAATCTTCAGTTATTCAATCTTCTTTTTTAAATATCAATATAAAGAAAAGTGACTAAGAAAAAATATAGCATTTTCAGAGAAGCCATAAATAGCGGGAAATATCTTGTTCTTTCAATAATTCCAACAAGATTAAGTGTTTCCTAATGAGACTGAGTAAGTGTAACATGGTCTCTATTGGAGACAAAATGATCCCTCGAAAACCAAAAGAGGAAAGAGATAAGCAACTTAAATTTCAAGCAGCGTGATAAGTTGTCTAAGAAGTCATTTGATTGATTAATCTCTGTTTGAAGTGTTATACCGTCAACGAAAACAGGACGAAATGAAATTAAAAGAAAAATTATATGTACGATGTGAGTTGTCGTTAACTTTTAGTACCTTCCCATTGTAAATTGGTTTCCTCCTAAATCCCGTATCAAGAATTATTTTAGGTTGTACATCGAAATTCTAATAACATTCATGTGATCAAAAGACTCTTTGCTTAGAGAGGTGGGAAAATAACTGACCAATTGGCGAAAAATTATTTAGAAAATGACTTTTCATTAACAAATTATAGTATGGACCTTTCAATGGGTTTGTCTTCTGAAGGAAACAGATCAATAAATCAAGTGATGAAACGGATTTAGACAGTTTCAGGAGACATAACTGGGAGAGAAAGATACAGGATGTGTCACTGTCAATGCAGCTTATTTACTGAGCAGTTGTGTGATAATCTTAAAAGTCTGTGAATTAATTGTAAACCAATTAAAAACAAATTTAAATATTTACCAGAATATCTGTGTAAGTTAGTGGACTTCAAGGTAGATGGAGTAAAAAAAAAAATCTCGTCAACTTTCTCAAGATTTTCCAAATGCAATAAGGTTCAAATATTCTTAGAACTCTTCCAGTGTGTCATCGGAAGGGAAATGGATTGAACGATAAAATAGGAAAAGTTTATGGAAGTTAGAAGAGACAGGGAGAAGATCTTAAGTCTTTGGCTTAATATTTGAACTGAGTCTTTGCTCAGATTTCTCTTTTCATAAAAATTTGATCACGGAAAATTACTTAACATATCCATTTTTTTTTTAGATTAGTACACTCATCAGCACTATTGGCACAAATGAGAGAGAGAGAGAGAGAGAGAGAGAGAGAGAGAGAGAGAGAGAGAGAGAGAGAGAGAGAGAGAGAGATAATATTGGTGGTGGATGAACAAAGAAATTACATTCAATCATAAATTTTAAGTAATTTTCCTGGAAATCCTAACATATACTTGAACTGATATGATAGTTATATAGAATTTTTTAGCCTTGGGTAAACTTCATCATTATAAGTTAGCGAAAAGAGGTAGGCATTTGAAATTTTACATAGTATTAAGCCTATTCACGTTTTATTTACATCTGAAAATCTATTCTAAAAACTTTAAAAGGTGATAGTTTATTAGACCTTTGTCCTTTGCAAGAGGTGATACAGTCATGTTTGTTGAACAATTCAACTCCGAACTGTTAACAGGCTGCGGTATGCTTTATAAAATAAACCTTTTTTGACAATAGTATCATAACAGTGATAATTGCCATTCAAAATAAAACATTATAAGAATTAAACTAAAAACACCTGAGTACAACAGAAATCTAACGGTACATATCCATTAAAGCATAGCTATTCACAGGACAACGACTTGTTTATGATTACTGTTTTCATCCCGAAAGGATACTCAGTCATTATGACAAACACCGAATTTACAGAAACATACGACTCTACAGTACTTTAGGCTGTGGTGCCCTATATGGTAACGTCCCTCACTGGAAATCGCCAGACTGGGGCTCGAGACCTGTTCAAAATCATTTGTTCCTTTGGTCGCTGCAACCTCACCATCTTCTTGAGCAGAGGGAGTAGGTTTTGGGTGAGCCTATAGGTCTATATGCTGAGTCATCAGCAGTCATTGTCTGACCTCCCTGCTCCTACGTTGAGAGGAGAGGGGGCTAGGGCGCTGATCATATGTAATATGGTCAGTCTGTAGGGCCTTTTGTTGCTTGATAGGACAATGTCACTGCCTCTGACATTTATGAGGAGCATTTAAACCTTTAATAAGTGTTTCCTTCGTCGCTTTCCATACTGTATAGCTTATCGTTAATCGCATGTTCTAGACAAGGGGATCAAAACCAGTAAAAAGTGTTATTCAGTAAGAATAAAATAAGATAATGAGATATGTATTTCTTGCAAAAAAAAAAAAAAATAAAAATAAAACGAGGCAACTGATACTTTGACAAAATTCATAATGGAATTGTCAAGATACAGCTATTCAGTTTTACTATACCAAACAGCACGTTATAAATAAAATTTAAAGTTGAACTCTATAACCTAATTTGAAAAGTAATATCATGGAGAAAATTGCCTTTTCCTGTTTAATCATAGCACAAAAAAAGGTCAGTGAAATCCAATATAGTTTTATATCCAACCGTCATCCATATTATATACACCTTGTAAAGGGTGCGCAATCCCCATAGGTAAAGCATCTAACCTCCATGGCACTCATTTCATCAGTGCCACACAATTTCTTCCCAGAGGACAAAAAAAGTAGAGATATTTTGCTTGAAGAAAGAGGGTAATGGCCTCGTGGAAAGGGTCAAATGGAAGATTTAAGATACATAAGAGTGACAGTTGGTGGTACAATCTTGGTTGGGATATTTCTCTCCCTGTTGTTATGTTCACCAGGAAAAATATGATACAGTATATGAAACTCACAAGATTACATCTTTTGTAGAAAATCTTTATACTTTTTGGAAGTAGAACTGCATTTTATGTGTATATATATATATATATATATATATATATATATATATATATATATATATATATATATACATATATATATATATATGTATATATATATATATATACATATATATATATATATATATATATATATATATATGTATATATATATGTATATATATATATATATATATATATATATATATATATATATAAATATATATATATATATATATATATATATATACATATATATATATATATATATATATATATATATATATATATATATATATATATATGAGTAAAGATAATAGGGAAACGTGATGCTTACATGCAAAAGAATCACAACCAAAATGAATTTATGAAATATGAGAT
>NC_090748.1:20523004-20538004 GCF_036898095.1 Palaemon carinicauda | reverse complement strand
ACTGTTCAGGATCATCATATTCGCCAGTCATTCTTCGGATTGTAAATTGTCATAAATTTACAGTTTAATTGTAAATTTAATTATTTTTTTTATGATGTATAATTTTGCTTCTCTTTAATTTGTTACATTGCCCTCTCAAATATTGCTTTTCGAAAATTTATTATTTAACTTTCATTGTTTTTTAATTGTTTATTATCATTTATATATATACTATTTATCATTTTTATTATTTATTATTTATTATTTATTATTTATTATTTATTATTTATTATTATTTATTATTTATTACTTATTATTTTTTTATTATTTATTGTTTATTATTAGATTTTTTTTATTAATATTCATTTTTATTTCTTATTATTGTTAAATATTATTATTTTTTATTTATTATCATTTTTGATCTATTATCTATTATTATTATTCATTTTTATTTGTATATTATTATCTATTATTTATCATTTTTTATTATTATTTGTTATCATTTATTATTTATTGTTGTTTATTATTTATTATTATTAGTTGTTTATTTTTATTTATTATTATTTATTAATAATTATTTATTTATTATTATTATTATTTTCTATTATTTATTACTTATTATTGATTGATAATTATAATTGTTTATCATTTATTATCATTTATTATTTATTAATATTTATTATTTATTAATTTATATTATTTATTACTATTTATTATTATTATCTATTATTTATTATTCATCATTTATTATTTTTATTATTCAATATGTATTATTTATTATTATTTATTATTTATTGTTATTTATTTTTATTTCCTATAATTTTTTATATACATTATTCATTATTATTTTTTTATTATCATTCATTATTCATTATTATTTTTTTATTATCATTCATTATTCATAATTATTTAGTATGTATTATTATTTATTATTTATCATTATTCATTATTTATTATTTACAATTTATTACTATTTATTATTTATTATCTATAATCATTCTTTAGTATTAAGTATTTAGTATTTAGTATCATTATTATTATTATTATTATTATTATTATTATTATTATTATTATTATTATTGGTTAATATTTATTATTATTATTATTATTCATTTTCATATATTATTATTCCTTATTCATTATTTACTATTTACTATATTTATTTTTATTATTTGTTATTGTCTATTATTATATATTATTTATTATCATTATTTATCATTATTATTTATTATTTATCATTCATTATTTATTATTTGCTATTTATAATTTATCATTAATTATTTATTAAATATTACTTATTTTTTACTATTCATTATTAATTATCCATTATTACTTATAATTATTAATTATTATTTATTTTTTATTATCTACTATCAATTATTATTTATTATTATTTATAATTATTCTTTATTATTTATCATTTATTATATATTATTATTCATTATTATTTATTATTGATTATATACTATTACGTATTGTTATTTATTGTTTTGTAATTATTATTTATCATTTATTATTCAAATTATTTATTATTATTCACTATTTATTTATTATACATTATTTATTTTTATTTAATATTTATTATCAATTATTATTATTCACCACTTATTATTTATTATTCATTAATGTTTATTATTTATCCATATTTATTATTTATTGTTTATTATTTATCAATATTTATTATTTATTATCATTTATTATTATATATTATTATTTATTATCATTTATTATTTATTATTATTTAATATTTATTATTATTTATTATTATTTAATATCTACTATTATTTATTATTTACTAATATTTATTATCTATTATTATTTATTATTTATTATAATTTATTGTTATTCATCATTATCATTATTTATTATTTGTTATTATTTATCATTATTTTTTATTTATTATTTATTATCTATTATTATTGTTTTTATATATTATTTCTTATTATTATTTTTTATTATTTTTTGTATCTTTTATTAATTATTATTTATCATGAATGATTATTATCTATTATTTATTAATATCTAATATTTATCATTATTTCTTATTATTTATAAGGTATTATTTGCTATTATTTATTATTAATTATCATTGTTATTCAATTTTATGTATAATTTATTTTTTATTTTTTATTCTCTTATTTATTATCTATTATTCATTATTTATTATTTATTATTATTCATTATTTATAATATTCTATTATTACTTATCGACTATTTTTTGTTTATTATTATTATAAAATATTTATCATTTATTATTATTTATTAATTATTATTATATATTATTTATTGTTTATCCTTTATTATTTAATATTTATCATTATTTGTTATTTAATATAATTCATTATTATTTATTATTGAATGTTATCTATTAATACTTACTATTTTTTATTTATAATCATTTATAATTATTTATTATTTATTATTATTTTTTTATTCATTATTTATTATTGATTATCACTTCTTATTGTTTAATATTTATTATTTTTTATTATTCACTATTAATTATCATTTATCATTTTTTTTTTTACTATTATTCACTGATATTTATTAATGTTATTTATTATTATTGAATATTAATTATTTATTTTCTAATATTTATTTTTTATTATTTAATGTTTATTATTTATTATTCATCATTTGTTATTTATTATTATTATTCCGTAATTTCATTCATTATTATTTATTAATTTTAATTATTTATTATTCATTACTCATTATTCATTATTATCAATTATTTAT
This sequence comes from Palaemon carinicauda, assembly GCF_036898095.1. NCBI lineage: Eukaryota > Metazoa > Arthropoda > Malacostraca > Decapoda > Palaemonidae > Palaemon > Palaemon carinicauda. Next base: position 20,535,286 of record NC_090748.1, on the reverse strand, counting down.
TATCATTCATTGTTATTTATTATTTATTATTATTCATTATCTTTGATTTATTATTATTGTTCAATGTTATTTATTATTTATTATTATTCATTATCTTTGATTTATTATTATTTATTATTATTCATTATTTATTATTATTTATCATTTATTATCATTATTTATTATTTATTATTTATTATTTATTATTTACTATTTATTATTATCATATACTATTTATTATCATATATTATTTAATATTTATTATTTATTATTATTTATTATATATTATTTTTAATATCAATTATTAATTATTATTTATCATTATTTTCTATTCTCATATTTTGTTATTTATTATTCATTATTAATTATTATTGATATTATTCATTTTTATTTACTATTTATTATTATTCATTATTAGTATTCATTATTTATTATTATTTTTGATTTATTATTATTTATTATTGATATTATCCATTTTTATTTACTATTTATTATTATTCATTATTCATTATTAGTATTCATTATTTATTATTATTTTTTATTTATTATCTATCATTATTTATTATATATTATTATTTATTATTGATTATCAATTATTATTTATTATTGATTATCAATTATTATTTATTATTTATTACTATTTATTAATATTTATTAATCATCATTCATTATTATTTCTTATTATTTAATAATATTTATCATTCCTCATTTATAATTATTTATTATTATTTATTATCTATTTACTATTAATATTCCTTATTTATTATTACTTATTATCGATTATTTAATATTCATCATTTATTATTATTAATTATTTATCATTTATAATCATGTACTATCCGTTATTTATAATATATTATTATTTATTCTATAACTTTCAATGTTCTTATTGTTTATTATTAATTTAATTTGTTATTTATTATTTTTATTATTTATTATCATTTATAAATATTTATTTTTTTTTAATATTCTATTATTTATTATTTATTACTCGTTATTTTTGGTCATATTTATTTTTATTTCTTATTTATATTATTATATATTCTTATATCTTATCTATTATTATCTATTATTTATTATTTATTATTATTTTATTATCTATATATTATTATTTTTTATCACTATTTATAACCGTTTATTATCATTTATTATTTATTGTTGTTTAATATTTATCCTTATTCATTATTTCTTATTGTTTATTATTATTTGTTATTTATTATCTATTTTCTAATATTATTATTTATTACTTATTGTTAATCTTTACTTATTATTGTTTATCATTATCATTTATTATTTATTAGTATATATTTTTATTATGTATTATTCATTACTATTTATCATTATTATTTATCATTTATTATTCATCATTTATTATTTGTTATTATTTATTAGTATTTTTATTTATTATTATTAATTAATTTATTTCCTATAATTTTTAAATTCATTATTCATTATTATTTATTTTTTTATTATTATTCATTATTCATTATATTTAGTATTTATTATTATTCATTTTCTATCATTATTTATTATTTATTATCACTTATAATTTGTTATTATCTTTTATCTATTATCAATTATTATTCTCTATCATTTAGTATTTATTATTCCTATTATCATTATTATTTATTATTTTTTATTACTCATTAATTATCATAATTTATAATTATTTATTATTTATCCTTTATTACTTATTATTGATTATTTATTATTTACTATATTTAATTATTCTCTATTATCCAGTATTATTTATCAATTATTGTTTACTATCATTTATTATTATTATGATTACTTATTACTTATTATTGTTTATTATTATTCATTATTTATTATTAATTATTCATCATTATTATCTATCTATAGTTTTTATTTATAATTATTCATTTGTTTTATTTATCTCTTATTTTCTATTAGTTATTATTATTCATTATCTATTATTATTTATTGATTATTAGTTATTATTCTTTTTTTATTGTTTATCATTATCTATAAATATTATTATAAATTATCATGATTTATTATTATTCATTATTATTGTTTTTCATTAATTATTATTATTATTTATTATTATTTATCATTATCTAATTATATCATATATTATCATTTATTATTATTTATTACTATTATTATTTATTATTTATTATTCATTATTACTCATTTATTATTCTTTGTATTAATTGTTATTGTTAATCTTATTTATCACTTTCATTTACTATTATTCCCTATCTATTATTTACCATTTATCACTTATTTATTATTTATTATTATTTGTTATTATCTATTATCATTTATTGCTATTTATTTTCATCATTTATTATTATTATTATTATTATTATTATTATTATTATTTCTTTTTTTCCATTATTTATTACCTATAATTTGTTATTTATAATTTATTATTTATTATTTATCAAATATTACTTAATATTTAATATTTATTATTTATTATTCATTATTACTTATTATTGTTCATTATTTTTTTTATTATTTATTATCATCAATTATTATTTATTATTATTTATCATTATTTATAATTATTCATTATTATTTATCATTTATTATTTATTATTATTTATTGTTATTTATTATTTTTCATTATTATTTATCATTTATCATGCATCATTATTTATTATCATTCATTATTTATCTATTATACATTATTTATTATTATTTAATATTTATTATCGGTTAATATTATTTATCACTTATTATTTATTATCTATTATTATTTATCATTTATTATTATATTATTATATTTATTATTTACTACTATTTATTACTATTATTACTTATTATTTATTATTTGTTATTATTTATTATTTATTGTTATATATTATTCATTATCATTTATCCTTTATTATTCAATATTTATTATTATTATTTGATATCTATTATCATTCATTATTATTTATTATACATTATTTATTATTATTTAATATTTATTATCAGTTAATATTATTTATCACTTGTTATTTATTATCTATTATTATTATTATTATTATTATTATTATTATTTATTATTTATTATTTATTATTTATTATTTATTATTTATTATTTATTATTTATTATTTTTTATTTTTTATTTATTATTATTTATTATTTATTATTATATATTCATTATCATTTATCCTTTATTATTCAATATTTATTATTATTTGATATCTATTATCATTCATTATTTATCTATTATAAATTATTTATTATTATTTAATATTTATTATCAGTTAATATTATTTATCACTTATTATTTATTATCTATTATTATTTATCATTTATTATTATATATCATTTATTGTTTATTACTATTTATTATTATTTATTATTCATTATTATTCATTATTTATTATTTTCTATTATTTATTGTTTATTGTTTATTGTTATTTATTATTATCATAATTTATTATTTGTTATTATTTATTTTCTATTATTATTTTCCTATTTATTATTATTTCTTATTTATTAATTGATGTTATTTTTTTTATTTATTATTAATTATCATTTATTATGAATTATTATTTATTACTTTTTAATATCTATTATTTATCATCATTTGCTATTATTTATTATGTATTATTTACTATTATTTATTATGTATTATTTGCTATTATTCATTATTGATTATTATTATTCTTCATTATTTATTTTTTATTTATTATTCGTTACATATTATTTCATATTTATTTTTTATTATTTATTATTATTTAATATTATTATTATAATTATTATTATTATTATTAATTATCTATTATTTTTTATCATTTATTATTTATTATTATATATTATTCATTATCATTTATCCTTTATTATTCAATATTTATTATTATTTGATATCTATTATCATTCATTAATATTTATTATTTATTATATATTATTTATTAATAATTACTATATTCTATTTATAATCATCTATAATTATTAGTATTTATTATTATTTATTGTTTAATATTATTCAATAATTATTTATTATTATTTATTATCATTCATTATTTTTTAATTATTATTACTACTTATTATTGTCGATTTATTATTTTATATCAATCATTATTTATCATTATTTAATTTTTCTTATTATTTATTATTTATTACTTATTATCAAAATTTATTGATTATTATATATTATTTTATTATTTATTTTTAATTATTATTATCTTTTATATATTATCTATCATTATTTATTACTCATTATTTATTATTATTTTTCTCTATTTTTATTATAATTTATTAGTCATTATTTACTACTATTTATTATTATTATTATTATTATTATTATTATTATTATTATTATTATTATTATTATTATTATTATTATTATTATTATTGTTTATTATTTAATATCTATTATCCTTTATAATTCATTATTTAATAGTATCTAATATACTGTATATTATTTGTCATTATCTATTATTTAGTATTTTTTTTATAATTATTCATCATTATTTATAATTTTTTTATCATTTATTGTTTTTTTTATCATATTATTTTTATTCAATATTATTTATTATTTTTACCTACTATTTATTATTTATTATTTTCTATCATTTATTATTATTTATTATATATTATTATTTATTATTATTTATTATATATTATTATTTATTATATTTTATTATTTATTAGTATTTATTTCTTATAATATTTATTATTATTCATTATTTATTAATTATTATGATTCATTCTTATTTATTATCTATTATAATTTTTTAGTTATTATTTATTATTATTATTATTTAATATTAATCATTATTCATTATTTATTGTTATCTATTAGTCATCTTTAATTATCCTTTATCATTTTTCATTATTTATTATTTATTATTCATTAATATTTGCTATTTATTATATATTATTTATCATTTATTATTATTTATTATTGATTTATTTTTATTATATACTCTTATATATTATCTATCAATTTATATCATTTATTATATATGTATTGTTTATCATTATTTACTATTTATTATTGTTTATTACATATTATTATTCATTGTTTCTTATTTATTGTTTATTATTTATTATTTAGTATTTATTAATTATTATTATGTATGTTTATTTTTTATTTTTATGATTTATTATTCATTATTATTTATTATTTATAATTTATCATAATGTATTGTTTATCAGTACTTATTATTTATTATCTATTATTATTTATTACACAATTAGTATTATTATTATCCATTATTTATTAACTAATATTTATAATCTATTATTGTTTATTATTTATCATTTATTATTATTCATAATTTATTATTCATTATTATTCATCCTTTATTATTTATTTATAATTATTTATTATTTATGATTTATTAATATTCATTATTTATTATTGTTTATTATTTATCTTTATTTTTTATTTATTATTTTTTCATTATTTATTATTTATTTTAATATATTATATTGCATGTGCTATTATTTATCATTTTTTATATATTTTTATTGAAGATTTATTATTCATTATTATTTAATATTTATGAATTAATGATTATTAATATTTATATTTTTATTATCCTTTATTATTTATTAATTGATATTTATCATTATATAATATTTATTGTTTAATATTCATACTCATTTATTATATGTTATCATTTATAATCTATTGTTTCATTTGTTAATCATAATCTACTCTCATTTATTATTCATTATTTATTATTTTTTATTTTTCATTTATTCATTAGTATATATTATTTGTTATTTATCATATTTTATTATCTATTATTAATTGTTATTCTTCATTTTTTATTATCTATAATCATTATATATTTTTTATTAATATTTATTATTTATTATTTTTATTATTAAATATTTTTCACTTATTATTTATTATTTATTATTACCAATTATTTATTATTTATTATTATCAATTATCTATTTATTATTATCAATTATCTATTTATTATTATCAATTATATATTATCAATTATTATCTATGATTGTTTATTATTTATTATTATTTATGATTTATTATTCAATATTATCTATTATTATTTATTACTCTTTAATACTTACTTTTTATTTTTTATCAATATCTCTTATTTATTATTACAACTTATTAATATTTATTATTACTTATCATTATTTATTATTATTATTAATTATTATTATTTATTATTTATTATTAATTAATATCTATTATTAATTTTTTTATTTATTATTATTTATTATTATTTATTATTATTTATTTTTATTCATATTATCTAATATTTATGGTTGTTGCTATGGTAAATTAGGAGAGCCATATCATACAAATAATTGATGTAGATAGATTTAGCCATTATTACAAAATTCTAAGAGTTACATGCAGGATAATGAATATTTTAAAATACGAGACCCTTAAAGGTATGCTAAGAGAACCAAAAATTCAAGGAATTATTTAAAGTAGAACTAATGTGGCTTAAGGAGATGCAAAGGGACAGGACTGTCAGGGAAGTGAGGTTCATAAGATTTGGACATTCAGTTAAGAATGGAGTTATAGTATTAGAACAAAGAATTTCTAAGTAGCTAAAGGAAAATTTAAATCAATAAGATTATATGTTGGTACAAGCAAATCATCCAGTTACTATATTTTATATGTCATACATACATAAGGTAGATTATAAAAGCATAGACACTACTTTGACAAAATTACAAGGGACCAGAAGAATAATAATGGCAAATAAAATCACTGTGTGACAAGTTGACAAAGAAATTAGAAGACCAATGTATGGGTCAAATGAGGATAGCAAGCATGAAACCTGCTCCACTTTTCTATAATACAGCCATAGATTTGTTTGACCCTTACCAATAAGAGACACGGTTAAGAAGAGAACTCATGGTAAAACCTTTGGTGTTATACTTAACTGTTTAGTTACTCGAGCTTTTTACCTAGATTTGGCAGAAGGATACAGTACAGGTGATTTTGTGACAACATTTCAAAGGTTCATTGTTATTAAAGGAGTCCCTAAATTTATATATTCAGATAAGGGAATTCGGTTGATATCACCAAGCAAGAAAATAGAAAGCATTGGAGAGAACGAAGGGGTAACTAAGATATTTAATACACCTAGTGATGTACCTTGCTATAATAGGGTAAGTGAAGCACTCATCAAGACTGTCAAAAGGTGTCTTTATATTAGAATGGGAGATTCTATGTTTAATGTTAGAAAGTTGCAAACTCCTATGTTTAGTATTGCTAATCTGATGAATGAAAGGCCAATTGAAAAAAAAAAAAACCTGGACTTTGTTTGGACTTGGCAGTATACCTCCGCCCCAATGATCTGTTGATTAATCAGTTACCTTTCTTTTGTCAAAGTGGGATGTACGAAATTAATGGAGATCACATAAGGAGATTAAAATCTATACACAATTTAATAGGAGGAGTTTAAGAGCAGGAGATGTGGTATTAGTGCAAGATAGTAATATTGCGAAGGGGTTATGGAAGCTGGCACAGGTAGTTAGAGCTGATCCAGGATAAGATGGTATTGTTCGTGATGTTGATATAAAGTATATGATGATAAAGCTTGGAAAGAGATATAATGGTAAAGTGGATAAGATTATGTGTAGATCAGAAACCGGTTAGTGGTATTATTACCAATAGAAGAACAAAATTCATGTAATCATATGTAGTTTACCTTATTGTATCAGTACTTTGTCACTAATAGTGTGGGTGGGGTGTATCGTTTACATGATAAATATTATATAACAATAAGGATATATATTTGTCTGGAAAATTTGATTTAATTTGGAGCGAGTTGTATCTCTTTGCTGGTCAAACGCGTCATTTGTTTTACCCATAACGCAGTGTCTCACAGTTAACCGGCGAAGTGGCGTAAATTTTGGTTTACAACACGGTCATTGCTGATTGTGTTAGGTGGTGTTAGCGGTTGTCCTTCTCAGTTGATGTTGACACAGTTATGAAGTCGGTGACTTGATGGGATATTTGTGTCTGGCAATCTCCTACTGAGGTTCAAGGCCTGTGATGGTGATATCATTGAAGTGAGCGCAATACAGTGTTTTATGGATGTCGTAGACGATATTTGTTTAATTGGGAATGTTCTTATTGGCAATTGGCCTCTTTGTATACACTGTAAATGCAGTAAATGTTTAATGATGATATATGGGTACATTCAATGTGATGTTTACTGCCTTAATGCCTATATGTGTTAACATACGATTATTCATATATGTATGGATTATTCAAAGTACATATACAAAAAGGGCTGTATCATAGATTAATGTTTTTTATTCATATTTACCATAGGATTTCTTAATCTATTCCGAAAAAAAAAAATCAGATTTGACAAGTGGTGGCATTATATTATTTTGTATTACTTGGAATATATGTTGTTAACAGTAAACGACTGTTATGACTTATGGTGCACCCTTGAACATCCCAGTACGATGACATTTCAGAAAAGAAAAAAAAATCGATAGTTATTTGAAAGTATAAAGATCATTTGCTGAAAGTGATACCTGTAATGCCTTTTTATCAAAACTACATTTTTTTTTTTTTTTTTTTTTTTTTGCATCAATGTTCATGTGAAGGTTGTTCCAGTAAAAAAATCAGATATGAAATAAAAAAGATGGGATTAATTATAAACTACAAAATTGACGATAGGCGACAATGATTTTACTCTAGGCAGTCAAATGCAAAGCAATATAGACCTATACAAACCTATGAAAAAGAAGAGTTTGTCTTTACCATCAACAGAAGTAATTGGAAAGGGAGAAAGGAAATGAAAAAGAATAAGGACGTACTTTCCCGACCTTTTTATCTGCATAAAACAAGTATATGGATGTGTAGCACATATGTTTATCGTCGAATATTTTAGGTGAACACATTTGTAACGAAAAGCGGTAGAGAGGATCACAGAAAAGAAAACTTAAGATTTCCCGAAACAAATAGTATTTGTAAATTCCTTTACTATAATGGAGCAAATAATCTTTCACATCATAGGTAGAACTTTATGGCAGTCGGAGCTTGATATAATTGTGAAAATAAAGACACAGAAGAAGTGCAGACAAGAAACAAAATTAAGTATGTACACTCAAATACAAAGGCCTGTTGCCTCCTGTGCCCCAATGTAACCTTCAATATCTATACATTCGAGAATTCCAGGTGTAGAAATCGTGCATATGTTTACCAACAGATGGCACACAGTGAAGAGTTCTGGCTAATAGGGAGGAGGGCGATGGGGAGAGTACTTGTTTGAGCTGTAAAGGTTGTGATGGTGGGGGAAACAGGGGAAATCATATATGAACGTGAATTCAATAGAATTTCATACGTTCCTTATTCTATCCATATAATGATTCTAATTTATAACCATGAGGTATATATGTGATGTTATTTGCTATATCATTCTTGCGAACAACTTTTTGACAAAAATTATTGATTTTTAATTAGATTGGTGATGTATTTTGTCCCAATTGAAAAATCTATCGTAAACCTAAGCTATATAAGTCTTCTCTCTCTCTCTCTCTCTCTCTCTCTCTCTCTCTCTCTCTCTCTCTCTCTCTCTCTCTCTCTCTCTCTCCATATTACCTTATTACTCTAGGCTAGTCTGTCGATCAAAATGTCTATCAATCTATCATTCTTCTTCAATCATAGCTACTCAAAGTATCCGAATCTTTCTCTGAATCGCAAAAAAGCTTTCGCAGCTTATTGGGATTCTAAAATCAAGTATACGAAGAGAAACGTCCATTGAATCTTCAGTTATTCAATCTTCTTTTTTACATATCAATAAAAAAGTGACTAAGAAAAAAAGTATAGCATTTTCAGAGAAGCCATAAATAGCGGGAAATATCTTGTTCTTCCAATAATTCCAACAAGATTAAGTGTTTATTAATGAGCCTGAGGAAGTGTAAATTGGTCTCTATTGGAGACAAAATGATCCATCGAAAACCAAAAGAGGAAAGATATAAGATACTTAAATTTCAAGCAGCGTGATAAGTTGTCTAAGAAGTCATTTGATTGATTAATCTCTGTTTGAAGTGTTATACCGTCAACGAAAACAGGACGAAATGAAATTAAAAGAAAAATTATATGTACGATGTGAGTTGTCGTTAACTTTTAGTACCTTCCCATTGTAAATTGGTTTCCTCCTAAATCCCGTATCAAGAATTATTTTAGGTTGTACATCGAAATTCTAATAACATTCATGTGATCAAAAGACTCTTTGCTTAGAGAGGTGGGAAAATAAATGACCAATTAGCGATAAATTATTTAGAAAATGACTCTTCATTATCAAATTATAGAATGGACCTTTCAATGGGTTTGTCTTCTGAAGGAAAGAGATCATTAAATCAAGTTATGAAACGGATTTAGACAGTTTCAGGAGACATAACTGGGAGAGAAAGATACAGGAAGTGTCACTGTCGATGAAGCTTATTTACTGAGTAGTTGTGTGATAAACTTATAAACCAATTAGAAAAATTTAAATATTTACCAGAATATCTGTGTAAGTTAGTGGACTTTAAGCTAGATGGAGTAAAAAAGAAAAAAAATCTCGTCAACTTTCTCAAGATTTTCCAAATGCAATAAGGTTCGAAATACTCTTAAAACTCTTCCAGTGTGTCATCGGAAGGGAAATGGATTGAACGATAAAATAGGAAAGGTTTATGGAAGTTAGAAGAGACAGGGGGAAGATCTTATGTCTTTGGCTTAATATTTGAACTGAGTCTTTGCTCAGAATTCTCTTTTCACAAACAATCAATCACGGAAAATTACTTAACATATCCATTTTTTTAGATTAGTAGAGAGAGAGAGAGAGAGAGAGAGAGAGAGAGAGAGAGAGAGAGAGAGAATAACATTGGTGGTGGACAAGCAAAAAAATTATATTCAATCATAAATTTCAAGTGATTTCCCGGGAAATTCTAATATATACTTGAACTGATATGATAGTTACAGAGAATTCTTTAGCCTTGGGTAAACTTCCTCATTATCAATTAGTGAAAAGAGTTAAGCATTTAAAATTCTACATAGTATTAAGCCTATTCACGTTTCATTCACGTTTGAAAATATATTCTAAAAACTTCAAAAGGTGGTAGTTCATTAGACCTATCTCCTTCGCATGAAGTGATGCAGTCAAGTCTGTCGGACAACGTAACTCCGAACTGTTAACAGACTGCAGTATGCTTTATAGAATAAACCTTTTTTGACAATAGTATCATAACAGTGATTATTGCCATTCAAAATAAAACATTATAAGAATTAAACTAAAAACACCTGAGTTCAACGGAAATCTAACGGTACATATCCATTAAAGCATAGCTATTCACAGGACAAAGATTTGTTTATGATTACTGTTTTCATCCCGAAAGGATACTCAGTCATTATGACAAACACCAAATTTAAAGAAACATACGACTCTAGAGTACTTTAAGGTAGTGGTGCCCTATGTGGTAACGCCCCTCACAGGAAATTGCCAGACTGGGGTTCGAGACCCGCTCAAAATCATTTGTTCCTTTGGTCGCTGCAACCTCGCCATCTTCTTGAGCAGAGGGAGTAGGTTTTGGGTGAGCCTATAGGTCTATATGCTGAGTCATCAGCAGTCATTGTCTGACCTCCCTGCTCCTACGTTGAGAGGAGAGGGGGCTAGGGCGCTGATCATATGTAATATGGTCAGTCTGTAGGGCCTTTTGTTGCTTGATAGGACAATGTCACTGCCTCTGCCATTCATGAGGGTCATTTAAACCTTTAATAAGTGCTTCCTTCGTCCCTTTCCATACTGTATAGCTTATCGTTAATCGCATGTTCTAGACAAGGGGATCAAAACCAGTAAAAAGTGTTATTCAGTAAGAATAAAATAAGATAATGAGATATGTATTTCTTGCAAAAAAAAAAAATAAAAAATAAAACGAGGCAACTGATACTTTGACAAAATTCATGATGGAATTGTCAAGATACAGCTATTCGGTTTTACTATACCAAAAAAAAGTACGTTATAAATAAATTTGAACTCTATAACCTAATTTGAAAAGTAATTTTATGGAGAAAATTACCTTTGCCTGTTTAATCATAGCACAAAAAAAGGTCAGTGAAATCCAATATAGTTTTATATCCAACCGTCATCCATATTATATACACCTTGTAAAGGGTGCGCAATCCCCATAGGTAAAGCATCGAACCTCCATGGCACTCATTTCATCAGTGTCACACAATTTCTTCACAGAGGACAAAAAAAGTAGAGATATTTTGCTTGAAGACAGAGGGTAATGGCCTCGTGGAAAAGGTCAAAAGGAAGATTTAAGATACATAAGAGTGACAGTTGGTGGTAAAATCTTGGTTGGGATATTTCTCTTCCTGTTGTTATGTTCACCAG
>NC_090748.1:20493004-20515504 GCF_036898095.1 Palaemon carinicauda | reverse complement strand
TATTATTTATTATTATCATTTATTATTTATTATTGTTTATAATTTATTACTTATTATTATTTATTGTCTACTATTATTCATTATTCGTTATTATTAATTTTTATCTATTTTTATTATTATATATTTTTTATTATAATTTATTATTTATCATAATTTATTATTTATTATATTATATTATTTATTATTATTTATTATTATCTATTATTATTATTTATTATCTATTATTTATCATTCTTTACTACTTATTATTATTCATTCTTTATTGTTTTTTTTTATTTTTCATTATATATTATTTATTACCATCTATTTGTTAATTATTATTTATTATTCATAGTTTATTAATATTGATCATTTATTATTGTTTATTATTTATTATTATTTAATAATTATCATTTATCATTTTTTATTATTATTCATTATTTTTTAATTTCTACTATTCACTGATATTTATTATAATTATTTATCATTATTGAATATTTAATATAATTATTTATCATTATTGAATATTCATTATATATTTTCTAATTTTTTTATCTATAATTTATTATTTAGTATATGTTATTTATTATTTATCATTCATAATTTATTATTTATTATCATTACTTATATTTCATTTATTTCTATTTATAAATTTCAATTATTTATCATTCATTATTCATTATTTATCATCATATATTATTTATTATTGTTCATTACTATTTATCATTTATTATTTTTCATTTATTATTATTTATTATTTATTAATATTTATTATCTTTTTATTATTATTTATTATTTATTTATTATTTATTATTCAATTATTTATTTATCATTATTTATTTTTTTATAATTATGCATTACTACTTATTTATTATTATTATTTATTTTTATAGTTATGCATTAATACTTATCTATTATTATTATTTATTATTCATTAATATTTACTATTAATTATTATTTATAATATAATATAATTTATTATTATATATTATTTGTTATTTATCATTATTCATTAATAATTATTTTTTTATTATTTATCATTTAATACTATTATTTATCTAGTATTTATTATCATGTATAATTTATCATTTATTATTTATTATATATTATTATTTATCATTTCATGATTTTTAATATTTATTATTATTTATCATATATTATTGTTTTTTATTTTCATATTTTGTTATTTATGATTTATTATTATTTGTTATTATTATTATTTATTTTATTTATTATTTATTATTATTCATTATTTACTATTAGTATTCATTACATACTATTATTTTTGATTTATTATTAATCATCAAATATTATTATTTATTATCATATGTTATTATTTATTATTCATCTTTTATTATTACTTATTATTATTTATTATCTATTTATTATCATTATACAATATTTATTACTATTTATTATCTATTATTATTTATCATTCATCATTTATTATTATTTATTATCATATATTATTTATTATTTATAATTATTTAGTATTTATTTAACTTTCATTGTTTTTTATTGTTTATTATTATATATATTTACTATTTATTATTTTCATTATTTATTATTTGTTATTTATAATTATTTATTTTTCTTTTATTATTTATTGTTTATTATTAGTTATTTTTTTATTAATATTTATTTTTATTCATTTTTATGGTTATATATTATTATTTTTTATTTATTATCATTTTGTATCTATTATTTATTATTATTTATCAGTTATTTGTATATTATTACTTATTATTTATTATTTTTTATTATTATTTGTTATCATTTATTATCATTTATTATTTATTGTTGTTTATTATTAATTATTATTAGTTGTTTATTTTCTTTTATTATTATTTATTATTATTTATTTATTTATTATTATTTTTTTATTGTTTATTACTCATTATTGATATATGTTTATAATTTTTGATCATTTATTATCATATATTATTTATTAATATTTATTATTTATTAATATATATTATTTATTACTATTTATTACAATTATTATTTATTATTTATTTTTTATCTTTTATTATTTGTTATTATTCAATATGTATTATCTATTATTATTTATTATTTATTATTATTTATTATTTATTATTATTTATTTTTATTTCCTACAATTTTCTATATTTATTATTCAGTATTATTTTTTTATTATCATTCATTATTCATGATTATTTAGTATGTAATATTATTTATTATTTATCATTATTCATTATTTATTATCATTTATAATTTATTACTATCTATTATTTATTATCTATTCTTATTCTTTATTATTTAGTATTTAGTATTTAGTATATAGTATTTAGTATTTAGTATATAGTATTTAGTATTTAGTATTTAGTATTATTATTATTATTATTATTATTATTATTATTATTATTATTATTATTATTATTATTATTATTATTATTATTATTATTATTATTATTATTATCTGTTAATCATTATTACTTATTTATTACTCTTTTTTTATTGGTTAATATTTATTGTTATTATTCATCATTTTCATTTATTATTATTTCTTATTCATTATTCACTATTTACTATTTATTATTTATTATTTTTAATTTTTAATTTTTGTTATTTATTATTATTTTTTATTATCTATTATTAATTATTATTATTTGTTATCATTATTTATTAATATTTTTCATTATTATTTATTATTCATCATTTATTATTTATTATTTGTTATTTATAATTTATTATTAATTATTTATCAAATATTACTTATTTTTTACTATTCATTATTCATTATTCATTATTACTTATTATTATTTATTATTTATTTTTTATTATCTACTATCAATTATTATTTATTTTTATTTATCATTATTTATAATTATTCATTATTATTTATCATTTATTATATATTATTCATTATTTTTTATAATTGATTATTTACTATTATTTATTGTTATTTATTATTTTTCATTATTACTTATCATTTATTATTCAATATTATTTATTATTATTCACTATTCATTTATTATACATTATTTATTTTAGTTTAATATTTATTATCAATTATTATTATTCACCACTTATCATTTATTATTCATTAATGATTATTATTTATCCATATTCATTATTTATGAATGTTTATTATTTATCCATATTTATTATTTATTATCATTTATTATTATTTATTATTAATTATTATTTATTATATATTATTATTTATTATTTACTATTATTTATTATCAATTATTATTCATTATTTATTATTATTTATTATTATTCATTATTATCATTATTTATCATTTGTTATTATTTATTATTTATTATCTATTATTATTGTTTTTATATATTATTATTTCTTATTATTTTTTGCTATTTCTTTTATCTTTTAATAATCACTATTTATCATGAATGATTATTATTTGTTATTTATTAATATCTATTATTTATCATTATTCATTATTATTCATAAGGTATTATTTACTATTATTTATTATTAATTATCATTGTTATTCAATTTTATTTATAATTTATTATTTATTTTTTATTATCTCTTATTTATTATCTATTATTTATTATTTATTATTATTTATTATTTATCATTATTCATTATTTATATTTTATTATTACTTGTTAATATTATTTTCTGTTTATTATTATTATAAAATATTTATCATTTAATAGTATTTATTAATTATTATTATATATTATTCATTGTTTATCCTTCATTATTCAATATTTTTTATTATTTGTTATTTAATATAGTTCATTATTATTCATTATTAAATATCATCTATTAAAAATTGCTATTTTTTATTTATAATCCTTTATAATTATTTACTATTTATTACTAATTTTTATCATTCATTATTTTTTATTGATTATCACTTCTTAATGTTTAATATTTATTATTACTTATTATTCACTAATAATTATCATTTATAATTTTTTTCTATTATGTATTATTTTTTTTACCATTATTCACTGATATTTATTATTGTTATTTATTATTATTGAATATTTATTATTTATTTTCTATTGTTTATTTTTTATTATTCAATTTTTATTATTTATTATTTATTATTTATCATTTGTTATTTATTATTATTATTCCTTATATTTCATTCATTATTATTTACTATAATTATTTTAATTATTTATTATTTATTACTCATTATTCATTATCATCAATTATTTATTATCGTTCATTGTTATTTATTATCTATTATTATTCATTATCTTTCATTTATTATTATTTATTATTATTCATTATTTATTATTATTTATCATTTTCTATCATTATTTATTATTTATTATTTATTATTATTTATTATTTATTAATTAATATTATCATTATCATATAAGACCCCTGTGGCCGCTGGGGCATAAAAACAATTAGAATAGCGCCAACGTTATCCCTGCGTGTCGTAAGAGGCGACTAAAAGGGACGGGACGAGGGGGCTGGGAACCCCCTCTCCTGTATAAAAATCCTGTGAGACATCATCAAAGAGATGGAGCTGGGGGGAGAGTGACTGCTCCCCGCACTCTAGTTTTGGGGTGTTTGAATGTGCGTGGATGTAGTACAATAGAGAGTAAAAGATGTGAGATTGGAAGTATGTTTAGAAGTAGAAGGATGGATGTATTGGCCTTTTGTGAGACAAAGATGAAAGGAAAGGGTGAAGTGATGTTTGGTGAAATGTCTGGTAGAGTGTCTGGGATTGAAAGGGAAAGAGCGAGAGAGGGTGTGGCTTTATTGCTGAGTGAATGGATGACAGGTAAAGTAGTGGAATGGAAGGAGATTTCATCTAGGTTAATGTAGGTAAGGGTTAGGTTGGGTAGGGAATGTTGGGCGTTTGTCAGTGCGTATGGGCCAGGTAGTGAGAAAGGTGAAGAAGAGCGGAATGAGTTCTGGAATGAATTAACTAGGTGTGTAGAAGGACTGGGTAGAAGGAATTATGTAGTTGTCATGGGTGACTTGAATGCTAGAGTGGGCGCTGGAGAGGTAGAAGGTGTCATTGGGAAGTATGGCGTACCAGGTGAAAATGAGAGTGGTGAGAGACTGGTAGATATGTGTGTTGAACAAGAGATGGTAATAAGTGCTAGCTTTTTTAAAAAGAAAGATAAAAATAAGTATAAATGGGTAAGAGTGGCAAATGGAAGAGTAATAGAAAGGGCATTAATGGATTATGTGTTGATAACTAAAAGAATGTTTGGAAGATTGAAAGACGTGCACGGTATGTCTGATCATTTTTTGGTGGAAGAAAAATTAGTTGTAGCAAAAGAGTGGAGGAAAAGAGCAGGTGGATGTAAAAGGGAGCTAGTGAGGGTTGAAGAGCTAATAAAACCGGGGATAAAAAGTAAATATCAGGAAAGGTTGAAAATGGCATATGACGAGGTGAGAGTAAGAGAAACTGGTAATTTAGAGGAGGAGTGGAATTTAGCAAAAGAAAATTTTGTTGGGATTGCAAGTGATGTATGTGGCAAGAAGGTTGTTGGAGGCAGCATGAGGAAGGGCAGTGAATGGTGGAATGAAGGAGTGAAGGTAAAAGTGGAAGAGTAATAGTATAGAGAAGTATGAAAAATATAGAGAGAAAAATGTGGAAGTAAAGCGCAAGGTAAGTGAGGCAAAGAGGGCAGCTGACCTGAGGTGGGGTCAGGGATTGGGTCAGTCATATGAAGAGAATAAGAAGAAGTTTTGGAAAGAAGTGAAGAGAGTAAGGAAGACTGGCGCAAGAATTGAAGAGACAGTGAAAGATGGAAATGGAAGGTTGTTAAAAAGAGAGGAGGCAAGGAAAAGGTGGGCGGAATATTTTGAAAGTTTGCTGAATGATGAGGATAATAGGGAGGCAGATATAATTGCTGTTCCAGGTGTTGAGGTGCCAGCGATGGGAGATGAGAATGAGAGAGAGATTACAATAGAGGAAGTGAGGAGAGCACTAGATGAAACGAGAGTAAGAAAAGCATCTGGTATGGATGGTGTGAAAGCTGAGATGTTGAAGGAAGGGGGTGTGACTGTACTTGAATGGGTGGTGAGATTGTTTAATATGTGTTTTGTGTTGTCAATGGTACCAGTAGATTGGGTTTGTGCATCTATTGTACCACTATATAAGGGTAAGGGAGATGTGCATGAGTGTTGTAATTCAAGAGGTATTAGTTTGTTGAGTGTAGTTGGAAAAGTGTATGGTAGAGTAATGATTAATAGGATTAAGGATAAAACAGAGAATGCAATCTTGGAAGTACAGGGTGGTTTTAGAAGAGGTAGGGGTTGTATTAATCAGATTTTTACAGTTAGGCAGATATGCGAGAAATATTTAGCAAAAGGTAAGGATGTGTATGTTGCGTTTATGGATCTGGAGAAAGCATATGATAGAGTTGATAGGGAAGCAATGTGGAATGTGATGGGGTTATATGGAGTTGGTGGAAGGTTGTTGCAAGCAGTGAAAAGTTTCTACAAAGGTAGTAAAGCATGTGTTAGAATAGGAAATGAAGTGAGAGATTGGTTTCCGGTGAGAGTGGGGCTGAGACAGGGATGTGTGATGTCGCCGTGGTTGTTTAACTTGTATGTTGATGGAGTGGTGAGAGAGGTGAATGCTCGAGTGCTTGGACGAGGATTAAAATTGGTAGGCGAGAATGATCATGAATGGGAGGTAAATCAGTTGTTGTTTGCGGATGATACTGTACTGGTAGCAGACACAGAAGAGAAGCTTGACCGACTAGTGACAGAATTTGGAAGGGTGTGTGAGAGAAGGAAGTTGAGAGTTAATGTGGGTAAGAGTAAGGTTATGAGATGTACGAGAAGGGAAGGTGGTGCAAGGTTGAATGTCATGTTGAATGGAGAGTTACTTGAGGAGGTGGATTAGTTTAAGTACTTGGGGTCTGTTGTTGCAGCAAATGGTGGAG
This sequence comes from Palaemon carinicauda, assembly GCF_036898095.1. Taxonomy (NCBI): domain Eukaryota; kingdom Metazoa; phylum Arthropoda; class Malacostraca; order Decapoda; family Palaemonidae; genus Palaemon; species Palaemon carinicauda. The sequence continues at coordinate 20,508,658 of NC_090748.1, read as the reverse complement.
TGGAACCAGATGTACGTCAGAGAGTCAATGAAGGTTGCAAAGTGTTGGGGGCAGTTAAGGGAGTAGTAAAAAATAGAGGGTTGGGCATGAATGTAAAGAGAGTTCTATATGAGAAAGTGATTGTACCAACTGTGATGTATGGATCGGAGTTGTGGCGAATGAAAGTGATGGAGAGACAGAAATTGAATGTGTTTGAGATGAAGTGTCTAAGGAGTATGGCTGGTGTGTCTCGAGTAGATAGGGTTAGGAACGAAGTGGTGAAGGTGAGAACGGGTGTAAGAAATGAGTTAGCGTCTAGAGTGGATATGAATGTGTTGAGGTGGTTTGGCCATGTTGAGAGAATGGAAAATGGCTGTCTGCTAAAGAAGGTGATGAATGCAAAAGTTGATGGGAGAAGTACAAGAGGAGGGCCAAGGTTTGGGTGGATGGATGGTGTGAAGAAAGCTCTGGGTGATAGGAGGATAGATGTGAGAGAGGCAAGAGAGCGTGCTAGAAATAGGAATGAATGGCGAGCGATTGTGACGCAGTTCCGGTAGGCCCTGCTGCTTCCTCCGGTGCCTTAGATGACCGCGGAGGTAGCAGCAGTAGGGGATTCAGCATTATGAAGCTTCATCTGTGGTGGATAATGTGGGAGGTTGGGCTGTGGCACCCTAGCAGTACCAGCTGAACTCGGCTGAGTCCCTGGTTAGGCTGGAGAAGCGTAGAGAGTAGAGGTCCCCTTTTTGGTTTGTTTCATTGTTGATGTCGGCTACCCCCCAAAATTGGGGGAAGTTCCTTTGGTATATGTATGTATGTATTATCATATATTATTTACTATTTATTATTTATTATTATTTATTATATATTATGTTTAATATCAATTATCATTTATCATTATTTTCTATTTTCATATATTATTTATTATTCATTATTATTCATTATTGATATTATTCATTTTTATATACTATTTATTACTATTCATTATTCATTATCTGTATTCATTGTTTATTATTATTTTTTATTTATTATTTATCATCATTTATTATATATTATTATTTATTTTTGATTATCAATTATTATTTTTCATTTACTAATATTTATTAATATTTATTAATCATCATTCATTATTATTTCTTATTATTTATTAATATTCAATATTCCTCATTTATTATTATTTCTTATTATTTATCATCTATTTACTATTAATATTCATTATTTATTATTACTTATTATCTATTATTATTTATTGTTCATCATTTATTATTATTAATAATTAATTATTTATTATCATGTACTATTCATTATTTATAATATATTATTATTTATTATTCAACTTTCAATGTTCTTGTTGTTTATCATTAATTTAATTTGTTAATTATTATTTTTATTATTTACTATTACTATTTATAATTATTTATTATATATTTTTTTTTAATATTCTATTATTTATTATTTATTACTCGTTATTTTTGTTAATATTTATTTTTATTTCTTATTATTATTATATATTCTTATATCTTATTTGGTATTATTTATTATTTATTGTTTATTATTATTTATTATTATCATCTATATATTATTATTTATTGTTTTTTTATTTTTATCACTATTTATAATCGTTTATTATCATTTATTATTTATTGTTGTTTATTATTTATCCTTATTCATTAGTTATTAATGTTTATTATTATTTGTTATCTATTATCTATTTTCTATTATTATTATCTATTATTTATTACTTATTGTTAATCATTATTTATTATTGTTGATCATTCATTATCATTCATTATTTATCAGTATTTACTTTTATTAGTATTTTTTATTTATTACTATTTATTATTATTATTTATTTTTATTATTCATCATTTATTGATTGTTATCATCTAATATGTATTATTTATCATTATTTTTATTTATTTTTTTTTTTATTTCCTATAATTTTTATATTCATTATTCTTTATTATTTATTTTTTTATTATCATTCATTATTCATTATATTTAGTATTTATTATTATTAATTTTTCATTATTATTTATTATTTATTATCATTTATAATTTGTTATTATCTTTTATCTATTATCAATTATTATCCTCTATCATTTAGTATTTATTATTTCTATTATCATTATTAATTATTATTTTTTATTACTCAATAATTATCATAATATATTATTTATTATCTATCATTTAATACTTATTATTGATTATTTATCATTTACTATATTCAATCATTCTCTATTATCCATTATTATTTATCAATTATTGTTTATTATCATTTATCATTATTATGATTACTTATTATTTATTATTGTTTATTATCATTCATTATATATTATTAATTATTCATCATTATTATCTATAGTTTTTATTTATAATTATTCATTTTTCTTAGTTATCATTTATTTTCTATTATTTATTATTATTCATTATTTATCATTTTTATTGATTATTGGTTATTATTCTTATTTTTTATTATTTATCATTATTTATTATTATTATTATCAATTATCATGATTTATTATTATTCATTATTATTGTTTTTCATTAATTATTATTATCATTTATTATTATTCATCATTATCTAATTACATCATATATTATTATCATTTATTATTACTTATTACTATTATTATTTATTATTTATTATTAATCATTACTTATTTATTTTATTTTTTATTATTTGTTATTATTAATTTTATCATTTATCACTTTCATTTACTATTATTCCATATCTATTATTTACCATTTATTACTTATTATTTTCAATTATTTATTATTATTTATTATTATTTGTTATTATCTATTATTATTTATTATTTACTATTATTATTATTATTATTATTATTATTATTATTATTATTATTATTATTCATTATTTTTTATTATTTATTATTTATAATTTACTATTTATATCTTGTTATTTATTATTTATCAAATATTACTTATTATTTACTTTTTATTATTCATTATTCATTATTACTTATTATTATTCATTATTTTTTTTATTATTTATTATCATCAATTATTATTTATTATTATTTATCATTATTATCATTTATTCATTATTATTTATCATTTATTATTTATAATCATTTATTATCCTTTATTATTGATTATTTATTATTATTTATTGTTATTGATCATTTATTATGCATCATCATTTATTATCATTCATTATTTATCTATTATATATAATTTATTATTATTTATTATTATTGAATACTTATTATCAATTAATATTATTTATCACTTATTATTTATCATCTATTATTATATATTATTTATTATTACTTATTATTTATTGTTTATTATTATTTACCATTATTTATTATCTATTATTATTCTTTATTAATTATTTTTAATATTTATTATTTATTATCATTTATTGTTATTTATTATTATCATAATTTATTATTTGTTATTATTTTTATTCATTATTATTTCTTATTTATTAATTATTATTATTTTTCATTTATTATTAATTATCATTTATTATGAATTATTATTATTTATTACTTTTTAATATCTATTATTTATCATTATTTGTTATTATTTATTATGTATTATTTACTATTATTTATTATTAATCATTATTATCAATATTCTTTATTATTTATTTTTCATTATTTAATATTCATTATTCATTATTTATTATTAATTTTTTTACTCATAATTCATTATTTATTATCTATTTTTATAATGTACTATTATTTATTATTTTTCATTATTTATTATTATCATTATTATTAATTATTTATTTTTTATTATTTATTCTTTATTATTATATATCATTTATTATTATTTATCCTTTATTATTCAATATTTATTATCATTTGATATCTATTATCATTCATTATTATTCATTATTTATCATTATATATTATTTATTAATAATTACTATTTTCTATTTATAATCATCTATAATTATTATTTATTATTATTTATTATTATTCATTGTTTATTATTATTTATCATTCATTATCATTATTCTTTATTTATTATTTTTTTCGATAAATATTTATTATTATTTATAATTTATTATTAATTATCTTTTTTTATTATTGTTTATTATTTGTTATTATTTTCACTAATTATTAATTATTATATATTATTATTCATTATTTTTTTATTATTACTATTTATTATTGTTGATTCATCATTTTATATTAATTATTATTTATCATTATTTATTTTTTTCTTATTATTTATTATTTATTACATATTATCAAAATTTATAGATTATTCTATATAATTTTATTATTCAATTTAAATTATTATTTTCTTTAATATATTATCTATCATTATTTATTATTATTTTCTCTATTTTTTATCATAATTTATTAGTCATTATTTACTACTATTTATTATTATTATTATTATTATTATTGTTATTATTATTATTATTATTATTATTTTTATTATTTACTTTTTATTATTTATTATTTAATATGTATCATTGTTTATTATTTAATATCTAATATCATTTATAATTCATTATTTAATAGTATCTAAGATATATTATTTACCATTATCTATTATTTAGTATTTTTTTATTATTATTTATCATTATTTATCATATTTTATCATTTATTGTTTATTTTTTTTATTTTATCATATTATTATTTTTATTTAATATTATTTATTATTTTTACCTATTATTTATTATCTATTATCATTATTTATTATATATTATTATTTACTATCTTTTATTATCTATTAGTATTTATTTCTTTTATTATTTATTATTATTCATTATTTATTAATTATTATCATTTATTTTTATTCATTATCTATTATTATTTTTAGTTATTATTTATTATTATTATTTAATATTCATCATTATTCATTATTTATTGTTATCTATTATTTATCTTTAATTATCCTTTATTATTTTCCATTATTTATCATATATTATTCATTATTATTTACTACTCATTATATATTATTTATCATTTATTATTTATTATTATTTATTATTGATTATTTTTCATTATATACTATTATATATTATCTATTATTCTATATCATTTATTATTTATGTATTGTTTATCATTATTTACTATTTATTATTTTTTATTGTATATTAATGTTCATTCTTTCTTAAATATTGTTTATTATTTATTATTTAGTATTTATTAATTATTATTATGCATTGTTTGTTTTTTTATTATTTATTATTTATTATTCCTTATTATTTATTATTTATAATTTATTATAATGTATTGTTTATCATTACTTATTATTTATTATTTATTATTATTTATTACTCAATTATTATTATTATCCATTATTTATTATCTAATATTTATAATTTATTATTGTTTATTATTTATCATTTATTATTATTTATCATGTATTATTCATTATTATTCATCCTATATTATTTATTATCTATAATTATTTATTACTTATAATTATTTATTATTTATAATTAATTAATATTCATACTTTATTATTTATTATTGTTTATTATTTATTTTTATTTTTTATTCATTATTATTCATTATTTATTATTTATTTTAATCTATTATATTGCATGTGCTATTATTTATCATTTATTTTATATTATTATTTACGATTTATTATTCATTATTATTCAATATTTATTAATTAATAATTATTAATATTTATATTTTTATTGTCCTTTATTAATCATTAATTGATATTTATCATTATTTAATATTTATTGTTTAATATTCATCCTTATTTATTATATATTATCATTTATAATCTATTGTTTCATTTGTTATTCATAATCTATTCTCATTAATTATTCATTATTTATTATTGGTTATTATCTTTTATTATTATTTATTATTATCCATTATTCATTAGTATTTTTTATTTGTTATTTATCATCATTTACTATTTATTATTAATTATTATTCTTTATTTTTTATTATCTATAATCATTATATATTTTTTTATTAATATTTACTATTTATTATTTTATTATTAATTATTTATTACTTATTATTTATTATTTATCATTTATTATTATAAATTATTATCTATGATTGTTTATTATTTATTATTCATTATTTATTATTATTTATCACTTACTATTCAGTATTATCTATTATTATTTATTATTCTTTAATATTTTTTTTATTAGTATCTCTTATTTATTATAATAATTTATTAATATTTATTATTACTTATCATTATTTATTATTATTATTATTCATTATTATTTATCATTTATTATTAATTAATATCTATTATTTTTTTTATTTATTATTATTTATTATTATTTATTATTATTCATATTATCTAATATTTACGGTTGTTGCTATGGTAAATTAGGAGAGCCATATTATACAAATAATTAATGTTTATAGATTTAGCCATTATTACAAAATTCTAAGAGTTACATGCAGGATAATGAATATTTAAAAATACGAATCCCTTAAAAGTATGCTAAGAGAACCAAAAATTTAAGGAATTATTTAAAGTAGAACTAATGTGGCTTAGGGAGATGCAAAGGGACAGGAGTGACAGGGGAGTGAGGTTCATAAGATTTGGACATTCAGTTAAGAATGGAGTTATAGTAGTAGAACAAAGAATTTCTAAGTAGCTAAAGGAAAATTTGAATCAATAAGATTATATGTTGGTACAAGCAAATCATCCAGTTATTATATTTTATATGTCATACATACATAAGGTAGACTATAAAAGCATAGACACTACTTTGGCAAAATTACAAGGAGCGAGAAGAATAATAATGACAAATAAAATCAATGTGTGACAAGTAGGTAGTTGACAAAGAAATTAGAAGCCCAATTTACGGGTCAAATGAGGATAGCAAGAATGAAACCTACTCTACTTTTCTATAATACAGCCATGGATTTTTTTTACCCTTACCAATAAGAGACACGGATAAGAAGAGAACGCATGGTGAAATCTTTGGTGTTATACTTAACTGTTTAGTTACTCGAGCTTTTTACCTAGATTTGGCAGAAGGATACAGTACTGATGATTTTGTGACATTTCAAAGGTTCATTGTTATTAAAGGAGTCCCTAAATTTATATATTCAGATAAGGGAATTCGGTTGATATCACCAAGCAAGAAAATATAAAGCATTGGAGAGAACGAAGGGGTAACAAAGATTTTTAATACACTTAGTGATGTACCTTGCTATAATAAGGTAAGTGAAGCACTCATCAAGACTGTCAAAAGGTGTCTTTATATCAGAATGGGAGATTCTGAGTTGAATGTTAGAAAGTTGCAAACTCCTATGTTTAGTATTGCTAATCTGGTGAATGAAAGACCAATTGAATAAAAAACCTGGATTTTGTTTGGACTTGGCAGTATACCTCCGCCCCAATGATCTGTTGATTAATCAGTTACCTTTCTTTTGTCCAAGTGGGATGTACGAAATTAATGGAGATCACATAAGGAGATTAAAATCTATACAGAATATAATAGGAGGAGTTTAAGAGCAGGAGATGTGGTATTAGTGCAAGATAGTAATATTGCGAAGGGGTTATGGAAGCTGGCACAGGTAATTAGAGCTGATCCAGGACAAGATGGTACTGTTCGTGATGATATAAAGTATATGATGATAAAGCATGGAAAGAGATATAATGGTGAAGTGGATAAGATTATGAAGATTATGTGTAGATCAGAAACAGGTTAGTGGTATTATTACCAATAGAAGAACAAAATTCATGTAATCATATGTAGTTTACCTTATTGTATCAGTACTCTGTCACTAATAGTGTGGGTGGGGTGTATCGTTTACATGATAAATATTATATAACAATAAGGATATATATCTGTCTGGAAAATTTGATTTAATTTGGAGCGAGTTGTATCTTTTTGCTAATCCGACGCGTCTCTTGTTTTACCCATGACGCAGTGTCACAGTTAACTGGCGAACTGACGTAAATTTTGGTTTGCTAAACAAGCATTGCTGATTGTATTGGGTGTCATTGGCGGGTGTCATTCTCACATGATGTTGACACAGTTATGAAGTCGGTGACTTGATGGGATATTTGTGTCTGGCAATCTCCTACTGAGGTTCAAGGCCTGTGATGGTGATATCATTGAAGTGAGCGCAATACAGTGTTTTATGGATGTCGTAGACGATATTTGTTTAATTGGGAATGTTCTTATTGGCAATTGGCCTCTTTGTATACACTGTAAATGCAGTAAATGTTTAATGATGATATATGAGTACATTCAATGTGATGTTTACTGCCTTAATGCCTATATGTGTTAAAATACGATTATTCATATATGTATGGATTATTCAAAGTACATATACTAAAAGGGCTGTATCATGGATGAATGTTTTTTTTTTTTTATCATGTTTACTATAGGATTTCTTGATTTATAAAAAAAAAAACCAGGTTCATACAATTGGTGGCATTTTGTTATTTAATATTACCTGGAATATATATTTCGGGTTGAAATTTGTTGTTAACAGAAAACGACTGTTATGACTTATGGTGCACCCTTGAACATCCCAGTACAATGGCATTTCAGAAAAAAACTCGATAGTTATTGGAAAGTATAAAGATTATTTGCTGAAAGTGATACCTGTAATGCCTTTTTATCAAAACTACATAGGAAAAAATGACTTTTTTTTTTCTTTTTTTTTTTTTTGCATCAATGTTCATGTAAAGGTTGATCCAGTAAAAAAATCATATATGAAATAAAAAAGATGGGATTAATTATAAACTACAAAATTGACGATAGGCGACAATGATTTTACTCTAGGCAGTCAAATGCAAAGCAATATAGACCTATACAAACCTATGAAAAAGAAGAGTTTGTCTTTACCATCAACAGAAGTAATTGGAAAGGGAGAAAGGAAATGAAAAAGAATAAGGACGTACTTTCCCGACCTTTTTATCTGCATAAAACAAGTATATGGATGTGTAGCACATATGTTTATCGTCGAATATTTTAGGTGAACACATTTGTAACGAAAAGCGGTAGAGAGGATCACAGAAAAGAAAACTTAAGATTTCCCGAAACAAATAGTATTTGTAAATTCCTTTACTATAATGGAGCAAATAATCTTTCACATCATAGGTAGAACTTTATGGCAGTCGGAGCGATATATAATTGTGAAAATAAAGAGACAGAAGAAGTGCAGACAAGAAACAAAATTAAGTATGTACACTCAAATACAAAGGCCTGTTGCCTCCTGTGCCCCCAATGTAACCTTCAATATCTATAGATTCGAGAATTCCAGGTGTGGAAAACGCGCATATGTTTGCCAACAGATGGAACACAGTGAAGAGTTCTGGCTAATAGGGAGGAGGGCGATGGGGAGAGTACTTGTTTGAGCTGTAAGGGGTGTGATGGTGGGGGAAGCTGAGAAAATCCTATATGAACGAAAATTCAATAGAATTTCATACGTTACTAATTCTATCATTATAATGATTCTAATTTATAACCATGTGGTATATTTTTGGCGTTACTTGCTATATCATTCTTGCGAACAACTTGTTGACAAAAATGATTGATTTTTAATTAGATTGGTAATGTATTTTGTCCGGAAAAAATTCTTTGGTAAACAAGCTATAGGAGTCCTCTCTCTCTCTCTCTCTCTCTCTCTCTCTCTCTCTCTCTCTCTCTCTCTCTCTCTGTCTGTCTCCATATTACCTTATTACTCTAGGCTAGTCTGTCTATCAAAATGTGTATCAATCTATCATTCTTTTTCAATCATAGCTACTCAAAGTATCCGAGGCTTTCTCTGAATCTCAATAAAGCTTTCATAGCTTATTGGGATTTGAAAATCAACTATACGAAGAGAAACGTCCATTGAATCATCAGCTATTCAATCTTCTTTTTTACATATCAATTTAAAGAAAAGTGACTAAGAGAAGCCATAAATAGCGGGAAATATTATCTTGCTCTTTCAATAATTCCAACAAGATTAAGTGTTTCCTAAAGAGGCTGAGTAAGTGTAAATTGGTCTCTATTGGAGACAAGATGATCTATCGAAAACCAAAAGAGGAAGGAGATAACCTACTTAATTTTCACTATTTGAAGTATTATATCGTCAACGAATACGACGAAATGAAATTTAAAGAAAAATTATATGGACGGTGTGAGTTGTCGTTAACTTTTAGTACCTTCCCATTGTAAATTGAATTTCCCTTCACTCCCGTATCAAGATTTTTTGAGGTCCATCAAAATTGCTGACAGATGTGGGAAAATAACTAGCCAATTGGCAAAAAAAGTATTTGAAAAAATGACTCATCATTATCAAATTATAATATGGACCATTCAATATGTTTTTCCTGTAAAGAAAAGAGATCAATAAATCAAGTGATGAAACGGATTTAATCAGTTTCAGGAGACATAACTGGGAAAGAAAGATGCAGGAAGTCACACTTTCACTGGAGTTTATTTACTGAGCAGTCGTGTGATGAACTACAAAGTGTGCGTGAATGAAATGTAAGCCCATTAAAAAAGCATTTAAATATTTACCAGAATATCTTTGTTTAGTTAGTAGATTTCAAGCTAGATAAAATAAAAAAGAAAAAAAGAGATTGTCTAATCTCTCAAGATTTTCCAAATGCAATAAGGTTCGAAATTTTCTTAGAACTCTTCCAGTGTGTCATCGGAAGGGAAATGGATTGAACGATAAAAAAGTAAAGTTTATGGAAGCTACACGAGACAGGGGGAAGATCCTGCCTTTCGCTAAATATTTGAACTGAGTCCTTGATCAGATTTCCCTTCTCACAAACAATCAATCACGGAACATCTCCATTTTTTTATATTAGTACGCTCATCCACGATATTGGCTCAACAAGGAGAGAGAGAGAGAGAGAGAGAGAGAGAGAGAGAGAGAGAGAGAGAGAGAGAGAGAGAGAGAGAGAAATAATATTAGTGGTGGACAAGCTAAGATATATTCAATCATGAATTTTAAGTGATTTTCCGGGAACTCCTAACATATCCTTGAACTAATATGACAGTTACTGAAAATTATTTTGCCTTGGGTAAACTTCCTTATTACCAGTTCGTGAAAACAAGTAAGCATTTAAGATTTGACAAAGTAATAAGCCTATTCACATTTTATTAATATTTGAAAATATATTTTAAGTCTTGGAAGGTGATAGTTTATCACACCTATTTCCTTTGCAGTAGGTGATACAGTCATGTTTGTTGGATAACTTACCTCCGAAATGTTAAAACTGTACCAACCGTGTGTCACACGATCGTACATAGTTCATTTTCTGTATATATTATGCTTGTATCTTCGCTCTTCCCTCGCACTAAAAAGAACCAGAATAAACATGTCTGCTTTTCTCCTCTGTAACAGTGTCTGTTTTTGAACATGAAATTTCTTGTTGCTTTGAGCTTTGGTATATAAAGGAGAGTGTTCTATAATAAATTCACTAAGTTGCTTTCATACAGTCTTTGAGTCACAACCTTCTCTCGGCTCGTCACATTGGTGACCCAGGAAGTCGACTTGCTCCTCCCGCCTTCCACACCCCCTCGCCCCTCCGTCGTTGGTACTATGGCTGACTCTACGGAAGTTAATGCTGCGGCTCCCCCATTGAAACTGTCGTCATTCGCCAGCGGAGAGGCGTTTGCTTGGTTTCAGCGCGCAGAAGTCCAGTTTCGCATCAAGGGCGTGACTCGCTCAACCACCAAAGCAGATTACATTCTCGCGGCGATACCCGAGGACACCTTCCCGGAAATATCCGACTGGCTTAGTGAACAAGGAGACACCCCAATAGCGTATGATGCCCTCATAACATACCCTATGCAGCAGTACTCACCGTCGCCAGCCGCCCGTATAGCAAAGCCTTTTCAGCTCTCGCAACAAGCGTTGGGGGACCAAAGGGCTTCGCTTGCCCTCAGGGAAATGACCAGTATCGCTCGCCTGCAGCCTGCTGCAGACTGCTCTCCTCGTGAAGTAAACCTTCTTCGTGCCCTTTGGATACGCCGTTTACCCAGACCTATACGCGCAGCCATACCCGATGTCAATAGTTTACCCATAAAGGACTTGATGACCAAAGCCGACGCCCTTATGGACAGCCACTTCTAGACCTCCATCAACGCCTCCACCCCTGACGAAGAGGATACCTATTCAACGTCAACCGAAGCTGACGTGAATGTCATAGGACATACACGCCTACCCCGTGACGTGCCAAAGCGGCGACAAAGCCACCCACTACCCACCAATCGCTCGCGCCCCAACCAACGACTTCTACAGCCACTTACTACCTCCCATCCGCCGCAGTTTTGCTACTACGACTTCAGATTTGGGGCAACCGCGAAGAAATGTGCCAAGGATTGTCAGTGGCCAAAAAACGTGTAAGTAGGCCATCACTCGTGGCGGTGGCCTCCCGTGTTTCTAATTTATTCTTTTTACATGATACAGGAACAGGGTTGCGATTTTTGGTATACACGGGTTCTTGTCGTTCTCTTTTGCCAAGGGAACTCTTCAGGACACGATGTAGTCTGTCTACGTCTGCCGACGTCCGCTTGGTAGCTGCCAACGGATCTGCGATACCCACCTACAGTTACGAGAACCTCACATTATCGTTCAGAAACGGTGCATTCAATTGGAAGTTTCCCGTTGCTGACGTCACATTGCCAATGCTCGGTGCGGATTTCCTCTCTCATTTCCACCTTCTGGTCGATGTCGCCCACCGACGATTGGTCAACGCAGACTCGTACTTGTCGACACCTCTTCAACCCGCCCCCTCTAACCTCGCTCTCCACATCAGCACACCCATGGATGGCTACGCCCACCTCCTCACGTCGTACCCGGAAGTTTTCCGTCCAGAACTTCGCCATATGCCCACAGTTCCTGCCAAGCACGGTATTTATCACCATATCAAGACGACGGGATCACCAGTCTTCGCAAAATTCAGACCCCTGGCACCGGAACAATTAGCAGCCGCCAAACAGACGTTCGCCGAAATGGAAGAAATGGGCCTTTGCCAAAAGGGCTCCAGCCCATGGTCGTCACCCTTACACATCGTTCTGAAGAAAGACAGCTCCCTCCGTCCATGTGGGGATTACAGGCGCCTGAACATGCAAATTGAACCTGATCACTACCCCCTCCCAAACATTGCCGACGTGACTTCCTAGCTGCACAAAGTGAAGGTTTTCTCTACGCTCGACCTCCTGAAGGGGTATTATCAGGTGCCTATGAACAAAGAAGACATCCGCAAGACCGTTATCACCACTCCGTTTGGTACATACACCTTCAATTAATGCTGGGGTCACCTTTCAACGTCTCATGGATGGCATCTTTGGGAACCTCCCTTTCTGTGTGTTATGTGGACGACATACTTGTGTTCTCCTCCTTAAAAGAGGAACACCTCCGTCACCTGCGCATCGTGCTCGATCGCGTGCAACAAAACGGCCTTGTAGTCTGATACGACAAGTGTACCTTTGGCGCCAAAGAAGTGTCGTTCTTAGGGCACCGCATCACTCCTGAAGGAGTCCATCCCCTCCCTGAGAAGGTAGCAGCCGTTCAGGACTTCCCCGCACCCTCGACCGTCAAAGCTCTGCAGGAATTCTTGGGCATGATCAACTATTATCACCGTTTTCTGCCAGCCATTGCCGCCGCTCTTGCTCCCCTCTACGCCTCCCTCAAGGGCAAGCCAAATGACCTGAAGTGGGGTCCCCTTCAAGAAGCAGCCTTCTGCAATGCAAAGAAGGCCCTATCAACTGTTGCGGCTCTCACTTTTCTTATCCCACATGCCCCTCTCCTTCTCTCCACCGATGCCAGCAAAGTTGCTATTGGTGCAGTACTCGAACAGGTGGTCAATGGCTCGCCCCACCCATTTGCCTTCTTCAGCAGAAAACTGTCCAAGGAAGAATCGGGGTATTCTACCTTTGATCATGAATTGCTGGTGGTGCACATGGCTGTCCATCACTTTCGCCATTTCTTAGAAGGTACGTCCTTCGTCATTCACACAGAACAAATGCCTCTGGTGCGTGCCTTCACTCGACAGTCTGACGCCTGGTCCGCCCGGCAACTGTGACATCTCTCCGCCGTGGCTGAATACAATTGCACCCTTCAATACGTCCCTGGGAAAATGAATCCCGTTTCTGATGCCCTGTCAAGAAACACGTTGGCTGCCGTTCAACTGGGATTGGATTACAATGCCCTGGCTGAAGCCCAACGACAGGATCCAGAGTATCAAGCATGTAGGACATCCTGCATGTCCCTCCGTTGGGAAGACTTCCCCCTTGAAGTCTCCAACACCACCCTCCTATGTGACGTCAGTACTGGTAGACCGCGACCTTGGATTCCTGCTCCCATGCGCCGGCAGGTGTTTGATTTCATTCACGGCCTTTCACATCCCTCGTGCCGTTCTACTGCACAGCTACTGAAGGCGAAATTCATTTGGCACGGCATTTCTAAGGATGCTAAGGATTGGGTCCGCGCCTGTACTTCTTGCCAAACTTCCAAAGTACATCGACACACGGATTCAGGAGTGGGCACCTTTCCTTAACCTCAGCGTCGTTTCGCACACATTCACGTCGACGTTGTAGGCCCCCTACCCACATCACAAGGACATCGTTACCTGTTTACCGTCATCGACCACTCCACTCGTTAGCCTGAATCCATTCCAATGGAAACTGCAACGTCCGCCTCATGTACATCTGCCTTACTCTTAGGATGGATTGCAAGATTTGGTATCCCTGGGCATATTACTTCTGACAGGGGTACCACTTTAACCTCTCAATTATGGACATCATTAGCGAATCTCCTGGGCATCACCCTACATTAGACAACGGCCTACAACCCCGCTGCCAATGGAATGGTTGAACGTTTTCATCGCACCCTCAAAGCAGCTTTGATGTCCTGATGCAAGGATTGCAACTGGTTTACTCAGCTTCCCTGGGTCCTCCTGGGACTAAGGACCACTCCTAAAGACGCCCTCGACGTCTCGGCAGCTGAAATGGTGTATGGCGACCCGTTGGTCGTCCCTGCAGAAATTTTTCCTTCTACAACCTCCTCCGACGATCTCCAGCGCATACGTCACGTCGTGGGAAAATTTACTCCATGCCGCCAGACTTATAAGCCCCCAGCGAAGCATCACATACCAACAGACTTGCACTCTGCAACGCATGTCTTCCTGCGTAACGACACTAGCAAGCCACCGCTAACGCCCCCTTACACGGGCCCTTTCCTTGTGATCCGACGCAGTCCGAAAGCATTCTTACTAAACATTCGTGGCAAAGAAGACTGGGTCGCCATTGATCGTCTAAAACCTGTTTATCTCTGCCAGATGACCCGCCTACAGTTCGCCTCTCTAGATCAGGTCGCCCTATTTAACATGTACAGTATGTCATTTTTAGGGGGGGAGCCATGTACCAACCGTGTGTCACACGATCGTACATAGTTAATTTTCTGTATATATTATGCTTGTATTTTCGCTCTTCCCTCGCACTAAAAAGAACCAGAATAAACATGTCTGCTTTTCTCCTCTCTAACAGTGTCTGTTTTTTAACATGAAATTTCTTGTTGCTTTGAATTTTTGTATATAAAGGAGAGTGTTCTATAATAAATTCACTCAGTTGCTTTCATACTGTCTTTGAGTCACAACCTTCTCTCGGCTCGTCACAACAGACTGCCGTAGCCTTTAAAAAAGAATCCTTTTTTGACAATAGTATTATAACAGTAATTATTACCATTCAAAAATAAAACATAATCAGAATTAAACTAATAACACCTTAGT
>NC_090748.1:20478004-20490504 GCF_036898095.1 Palaemon carinicauda | reverse complement strand
ACTGTAGGTTTCTGAGAATACTGTATTAAATGGAAAAGCTAGAATGGAGGAGATGAGGAATACCTAAATTCTCTGTAGAAACAGAACTGAAAATGTATTGAACGTTTGAAAGGGACGAATAGTTACTTGTATCTGGGCGCTGGATGAGGTATTGTACTCTGGGGCCATAGATGGAGGCATAAGAAGGAGCGTAACAGTTTTTAAAAATCCAAAAACGAATAAAAGTTTCTTCTTCCAAAATGTGATCTCTTGTTCTCACGTTGCTGGAAATTTTTGATGAGTTTTTAGGTGCTGAAATGGATTTCATGTAAAATTCCTCTTCAAGTAAATGGTGGTACAAGAAAGCTTACCAATTCATTCACAGAAGCAAAACGAATATGTCAAATCACATTCGCCTTAGGGCCAATTTATTCAATTTTTAAATATCTGATATAACTGTGTTTAACATATAAAACAAGACATTGGAAATATCTGGATATATTCTACAAGTGTATTTGAAATATAACGTTTGGCTGGTCATTATTAATTATAAAGTCTTTAACAGCCAGTCGAACTTGAATCTTACCAGCCTTTGTACACACGTATACATCTTGCTCTTGCTTTGTACTTGAAATGATAGTACATGTGCTCAGCATAAAATGTATACCATGGTAGTATTTTACAATTAAGCTGCCTTCCTATTCAAAGTATTTGATTGGATTAACATTATTGGAAGAGTGATTCTTTTATGAATAAAAAAAAAAAAAAACAATGATTTGCTGATAAGTCACATGCTAGTTAATATCGCTTCAGGCATTATTAAAATAATAGACATACAAAAGAAGCTTCTAAAATATTAGCTGATTATGGAATATGGTATACATCATGAGAAAAGATTTCCACAATAAAATTTAATTCCTTGAATCTACTGTCAAAGATTCACTCTACGAAGTTTACTTAGCCTAATATTTGCAACTTTAATTTTTTTGTGGGACTTAATGTATTGTAAATTGTCTTTTGGGACTGAAAAAGGAGTTAAGCATTTGTATTTCATAAAATATTTGTATTTGACTTCTGTAATGATTTCCCTTCAAAACTATATTCATGAATAACAGACGAAACGAGATGAAACCGAAAGAGATAAACTTTAATAACATTATTTAATTGTGTGTGTTTAATGTTTCATGAAATATTTAGCTGATAAATCATTTCCCTATCCTGATTTCCCTAAATCAAGTGATCTATCTTTTTAAAGTTAGAAAGGTCAGTTCTAATTGGTTATTTAGAGGCATTCTGCTTTAAGAAAGAAAGAAAGAGAGAGAGAGAGAGAGAGAGAGAGAGAGAGAGAGAGAGAGAGAGAGAGAGAGAGAGAGAGAGAGAGAGAGAGAGAGAGAGATTATATATATATATATATATATATATATATATATATATATATATATATATATATATATATAATGTATATGTATATAGTATATATAATATATAATATATTATATATAATATAATATAAATAATATAATATATACAATATATATAATATATATAACATATATATATGTATATATGTATATATGTGTATATATATGTATATGTATATATATGTATATATATATATATATATATATATATATATATATATATATGTATGTATGTATGTATGTATGTATGTATATATATATATATATATATATATATATATATATATATGTATGTATATATACGTATATATGTATATATGTATATGTGTATATATGTATATATGTGTATATATGTATATATGTGTATATATGTATATATATGTATATATGTATATATATGTATATGTATATGTATGTGTGTGTATATGTATATGTATATGTATATGTATGTGTGTGTATGTGTGTGTGTATGTGTATGTGTATATGTGTATGTGTATTTGGGTTTTAATTTCATGATAATAATAATAATAATAATAATAATAATAATAACTAAAATGGGTACTCAGTAAAGCGCATACCTCACCAATACCACATCACAAGAAAAGGAATTAAATTACGCACATTAAGGCACTAGTTTCGGTCAAATCGGAAAAAAAATGACAATAATAAAACAAAAAAAAGTTTTATTCTTTGACCTTGACCTTTCGCACAATCAATCCCAATTCAAACGATAGGCAATTCAATTATGCACGTTTTGGCCCTAGTTTAATGCAAATGGGATAAAAATTGATCAGGATATGACGAAATTAAATTTCTGATCCCTTCGTTACCTTGACCTTGACCTTTAACCTAATCACCTCCCAAAATTTAATTACATTGTCCATGTAGCATAGATAATCATTCCACCAAATTTCATGAGATTCAGTCGGATAGTTTTTGAGTGAGGAGAATCACAAACAAACATGAATAGTACATGTCAATCAAAACATAACCTTCTGGTGAAGGTAATACCAATAATTAAATAAAATATAAGCAAAGAAACATGCATTTGCAATTTTCTTATACAACGAAGTTTCTTATAAAAAAAAAAATTATTAGAAATTATATCTTCATTTCTTATTGACATGATTATAAATTTCCCTTTGCGATTTTCACAGCATCACTGAAATGAAGGACGCTGAAGAAATTTGTTACTAAACCTTTGGCTCTTGGTGAAACATTTAAAAATCCTATGATACAATCTCCTTTGGATAATTATTCTTTTCTATTTTATAATGGTGTGTTTCAGTGACAGCCTTTCGTAACACTAAACTATCTACATTTATTCATATTTACAATATTTCCTGGAGTGTAAAATGGTATTCATTTTCTTCATTAATTGTTGTTCTATATATTCCACCTTATCTAATGATTTGACGGGAGAAAAATTGCTTTGTTTTTGGTGGATTTATGCCTTCGATAAAAAAGCGCAGTGGCCTTATCGAAGATTGATAAAATGACCCAAGCAGCTGCTGGGATAAATGGTGGCTTGATAGAGCGGCCATAAAGAAATTGATGTTAAAGGCCGGAACAGCAGATGCAGCTCGTCGAAAATGACGTGGACAAGGTTTAAAGGATATTTTATAGCGATGAAAACAGTGCATAAAAGAGAAATATCTTAACCTTCTAAAATGACATGATCCGATTTCAAGGAATTATATACTCAGAGCGCTTTGTCTCTTCCAAGAAGATTTAATTTTTTAGAATTAGATTATTTTTTTAAATTTTATGGCAGTTAATCTGCAGAAAAACTAGCACACTGTATGAGATAAAGAAGCATTGAATAATTCATAAAGCACTGGGTCATGTTAGGTTATACTTCCGGCCAGGTTAGGACCCAGCCATCTGGGATGGATAAGGAGGTCATCTAAGGTTGGCTGAGTGGCATAAAGGTTGAGATAGACCTGCAAGGTCGGTTCCTTATCGCAAGTGCAACTCTTCTGCAATTTCACTACGAAGGCACATCATTCTAGATAAATATATTATCAAAAAACTATTCCCATTTTTAGAAAGGTTAGGAATTTTTAAAATCTCAGAATTCGACATGAATATCTACAGTAGAGACGAAATCAATCTTCATCTCGCTCAATAGTCTATTAAGATTACTGTCAAGCTTTCCTACGATTCAAAGACATATGTTCATATCCTGACCCGAGTAGAGAAATTAGCATATTTGACATTTTTTCTTATTTCTCAGGAAGAATAATTCTCATTCCCAAAAGTACACCCATTATAAACAAATGCGTGTTAAAAACATTGCAATCAGTTATCCTGGTGAAGAAGAGCTGATTTATATTTCAATACAAATACCTGTTAACGACATTAATATATATTACAGAGTTTAAATCAACTTGGATATCTCTTAATTGCCAAATATGTTTCAGTCTACTTTCTTGATATGTTAATATTCAGAGCCATGATAAATCACTTCTATATGACTTTTATAGGTTGATATTATTTGTGGGGTCGTTCAAGATCTTCATGTCAACCACATGCAAAATATTTCACCCTAATAGCCGCAAAGACACTTTAAAATCCACATCTTTGTTTTAGTTCATATTCGCACCACTATTTATGGAGATTTTCATCAAGTCGAGATATGGAATTTACTCAAATGATACTGTTACATATGAAGAATGCAGTGAATCTAGATACAGGTTCTTTATACTTCAATAATCACAGGATCGTGGGCAGTATGAAAGTACACAGGGAATGAGTAATGTGGAGACAAACACCAGAATAAAATAAACAATATTTAATTATAAAATACACTTAATACTAAATAAGCCTTGTGAGAAAACTTAACACTAATTATGAGCAAAAACAATAACGGGCTCACAAGGATACCTAATACTTAAAAGCTAACCCTAACAAAGCAAGGAAAGGACATAACACGCCAAAGGCTCAAATAATAATACGGGCCCAATAAATGAAAAACCACTAACCTATAATTATAAGATTGAAGGAAGACTAGAGAAAATAAAGACAGGAAAACCTTAAATCTCCTACCTAACCGTGTTGGTACTAAACTTAAAACTAATTCAAATAGATATTCTGAGGGGCAATGAATACCCAATACCGATAACTCAATATAACACACACACATATACACACAGACATACACATATATAAATATGATTAATAATTAAATACACAAATCCTCGCGTACAACGAAGTGTACAGGAGTTCACGGAGTCTCTTCAACCTCCCAGCAGCTATACGGGGGACCCATAAATTGTCCAGGTAGACCCAGGGTTCGAGATCAATTCCGAGGGACAACACAGGATAATCACCTCTTACCTGGCAATTGCCTCCCTACGAGTCTCCTCACGAGCCCTAGCTCTCCTGGACAACCAGCTAAAGACGGACAGGACAGTGGTTGGCGTAACGCCTCCTACGTGGCGGGACAGCGTCGACCACGTCTTCCGCCAAATCCTCCGGCGGGAATCAGGAGTAGAGGCGTCGCAAGTGACGATAATCTGCGATATCACAGCCGTGATCAAAATCCACAATGTACTGTACAGTACATACAGTACGCCGTAGATGGCTCAGCACATCTACGGAAAATCACTTCCAAAGGAGGTCCGACGGAGTATTCCTCCTAAAAGGCGTAAGATAAATCTCCAGAAGGCTGCCAACAAAAGAACGCACGTCCAGAAGCTTATACAGGCCCGAACTCCCTTAGCCCGGCCTCCACTCACCGCACTACAGTTCCATTCCAACTCGAAAACAAAATAAAAACAATCGTTAACACGATAGTTAGGCAATTCACAACAAGAGGAGGAATCACTGGGCAAAACCACTGAACGTTACGTTAACGTAAAAAAAAATACAGCTGCTGAACTGAATGTAATAGAGCACTTAAAACTGAAGTACAAGGCTGATTTAAGAAAATAAACAAGCTACAAATTACGCTAATTTGACACCCATTAAAAGAAAGAATGAAAACATTCACCATGACTATCTTTGTTAAGTTGATATATTTCAAGCTAGATAGAGTAAAAAAAATCGTCTACTCTCTCAAGATTTTCCAAATGCAATAAGGTTCCAATATTCTTAGAACTCTTCCAATGTGTCATCAGAAGGGAAATGTATTGAACGATAAAAAAGGAAATTTTATGGAAGTTAGAAGAGACAGGGAGAAGATCTTATGTCTTTCGCTAAATATTTGAACTGAGTCTTTAATCAGATTTCTCTTTTCATAAACAATCGATCACGGAAAATTATTTAACATATCATATTTTTTTAGATTAGTACAATCATCGGCAATATTGGCACAAATGAGAGAGAGAGAGAGAGAGAGAGAGAGAGAGAGAGAGAGAGAGAGAGAGAGAGAGAGAGAGAGAGAGAGAGAGAGAATAATATTGGTGGTGGACAAACAAAGAAATTATATTCAATCATAAATTTTAAGTGATTTTCCTGGAAATCCTAACATATCCTAGAACTGATATGATAGTTATAGAGAATTATTTAGCCTTGAGTAAACTTCCTCATAAACAGTTAGTGAAAACAAGTAAGCATTTCAAACTTTACATAGTATTAAGCCTATTCACGTTTAATTAACATTTGGAAGTTTTATTTACATTTGAAAATCTACTCCTAAAACTTTAAAAGGTGATAGTTTACCAGACCTATCTCCATTGCAGGAGATGATACAGTCATGTTTGTTGGATAACTTAACTCGGAAATGTTAACAGACTGCAGTAGCCTTTATGAAAGAATCCTTATTTGACAATAGTATCATAACAGTAATTATTGCCATTCAAAAATAAAGCATAGTAAGAATTAAACTAAAAACACCTGAGTACAACGGAAATCTAACGGTACATTTCCATTAAAGCATAGCTATTCACAGGACAAAGATTTGTTTATGATTACTGTTTTCATCCCGAAAGGATACTCAGTCATTATGACAAACACCGAGATAAAAGGAACATACGACTCTACAGTACTTTAGGGCTGTGGTGCCCTATGTGGTAACGTCCCTGATTGAAAATCGCCACACTGGGGTTCGAGACCCGCTCAAAATCATTTGTTCCTTTGGTCGCTGCAACCTATAGGTCTTTATGCTGAATCATCAGAGGCCATTGTCTGACCTCCCTGGTCTCAGCTTGGGAGGAGAGGGGGCTAGGGCGCTGATCATATGTAATATGGTCTGTCTGTAGGGCCTTTTGTTGCTTGATAGGACAATGTCACTGCCTTTGCCTTTAATTAGTGTTTCATTCGTCGCTTTCCATACTGTATGGCTCATCGTTAATCGCATGTTCTAGACAAAGGGATCAAAGCTAGTTAAAAGTGTTATTCAGTAAATATAAAATAAGACAATGACATATATGTATATTTCTTGCAAAAAAATAACACGAAGCAACTGACAATTACACCAAATTCATGATGGAATTGTCAAGATAAAACTATTCAGTTTTACTATAACACAAAGCACGTTATAAATAAACTTTAAAGATGAACTCTATAACCTAATTTCAAAAGTCATTTCAAGGAAAAATTACCTTTGCCTGTTTAAACATTGCAAAAGAAAAAAAAATGGGTCCGTCAAATCCAATATAGTTTTACTTCCAACCGTCACCCATATTATATACGCCCAGTAAAGGGTGCGTAATCCCAATAGGCAAATCTTCATCTAACCTCCATTGCAGTCATTTCATCAGTGCCACACAACTTCTTCCCAAGGGACAAAGAAAGTGGAGATATTTTGCTTGAAGAAAGAGGGTGATGGCCTCGTGGAAAGGGTTAACAGGAAGATTAATACACATAAGAGTGACAGTTGGTGGTATAATCTTGGTTAGGATATTACTCTCCCTGTTGTTATGTTCGCAAGGAAAAATATGATACAGTATATGAAACTCGCAAGATTACATCTTTTGTAGAAAATCTTTACAGTTTTTGGAACTAGAACATTATTTCAATATATATATATATATATATATATATATATATATATATATATATATATATATATATATATATACTTATGTATGTATATATATACATATATATATATATATATGTATACTGTATGTATATATATATATATATATATATATATATATATATATATTATATATATATATATATATATATATATATATATATATATATATATATGTATATATATATATATATATATATATATATATATATATATATATATATATATATATATGGATACAAGAATAAATTAGAGTAGAAGATAGTCTGGCAACATGTATCCTATCTCATTCTTGTGATTTACTTTAAACAATTTCGTACTCTTTTGCTAGAAGTTATTTTGCTGGCTTCTACCTATGTATAAATATTTGTTTTTCAGTTTATTTGCTGGATCCATATGAGTCTGGAATTATGGCGAGACTAAGCTTCTCATATCTTAGAATATAAGGATTGTATAATTATTTCTGACAAGGAAGAGTACAAAGGGGTTACTGCCTCCCAAAGGGCGATAAAAGCGGTAGGTCACAGAATGGGTGAAATAAAGAAGGTAAAAAAGTGTGTTAAAATACCAGAAATGGAATTCTACTCTCTATTTTCGCATAGGTAAGTGAATAGGAGTGCATGAACGCGTGGTGGAATTTCTCCTCTATTGAATCTAAATTTTGATGTTAGATGCAAATCTATTAAACAATTAGGTAAACCTATTGAAATCAATGGTTTTTCTGAGCCCATGAGTCGTATTTATAATTGAATGGGGAAAATGTGTGGGTGTGAATAATGTATTAAAAAGGTTTGGTTCTAATAATGGAAAATCTGTAGGTTGCTAAAAAATGGAAAAGTTAAAATAGAGGAGATGAGGAAGACCGGAATTCCCTGTATAAATAGAGCTGAAAATGTATTGAACATATGATAGGGATAAATAGAGTTATGTGTATCTGGGCTATCGTCGAGATACTGTACTCTGAGGCCTTCGATAAAAGTATAAAAACGAATAAAAGTTTAATCCCCCAATAAATAATCTCTTCTTGGAAATATTTGATGTGGTGAAAGGTTGTGGTAGCCTAAGTGTTAACGTACCTGAATGGTAATCGCCAGACTAGGGTTTGAGTCCTGCTCAAGCTCGTAAGTTTTAGTTTCTTTTGTCGCTGCAACCTCACCATCCTTTTGAGCTAATGATGGGGGGTTTGGGGGAGCCTTTAGGTCTATCTACTGAGTCATCAGCAGCCATTGCCTGGCCCTTATTGGTGCTAGCTTGGGTGGAGACGGGGCTTGAGTGCTGATCATATATATATATATATATATATATATATATATATATATATATATATATATATATATATATATATATACATGCCCCCTGTGGCCGCAGGGGCATAAAAACAATTAGAATAGCGCCAACGTTATCCATGCATGTCGTAAGAGGTGACTAAAACGGACGGGACGAGGGGGCTGGGAACCCCCTCTCCTTTATTTACAATCCTGTGAGACATCAGCAAAGAGGTGGAGCTGGGGGGAGAGTGACTGCTCCTCGCACTCTAGTTTTGGGGTGTTTGAATGTGCGTGGATGTAGTACGATAGAGAGTAAAAAGATGTGAGATTGGAAGTATGTTTAGGAATAGAAGGATGGATTTATTGGCCTTGTGTGAGACAAAGATGAAAGGAAAGGGTGAAGTGATGTTTGGTGAAATGTCTGGTAGAGTGTCTGGGATTGAAAGGGGAAGAGCAAGAGAGGGTGTGGCTTTATTTCTGAGTGAATGGATAACAGGTAAAGTAGTGGAATGGAAGGAGATATCATCTAGGTTAATGTGGGTAAGGGTTAGGTTGGGTAGGGAATGTTGGGCTTTTGTCAGTGCGTATGGGCCAGGTTATTGAGAAAAGTGAAGAAGAGCGGAATGAGTTCTGGTATGAATTAACCAGGTGTGTAGAAGGACTAGGTAGAAGGGAATTATGAAGTTGTTATGGGTGACTTAAATGCTAGAGTGGGGCACTGGAGAGATAGTAGGTGTCATGGGGAGGTATGGCGTACTAGGTGAAAATGAAAGTGGTGAGAGACTGGTAGATATGTGTGTTGAGCAAGAAAGGGTGAGAAGTTCTTTCTTTTTCAAAAAGAAAGATAAAAACAAGTATACATGGGAAAGAGTGGCAAATGGAAGAGTAGTAGAAAGGGCATTAATGGATTATGTGTTGATAACTAAAAGAATGTTTGGAATATTGAAAGACGTGCACATGTTTAGGGGTATGGCTAACGATATGTCTGATAATTTTTTGGTGGAAGGAAAATTAGTTGTAGCAAAAGAGTGGGGGAATAGAGTAGATGAATGTAAAAGGGAGCTAGTGAGGGTTGAAGAGCTAATAAAACCGGGGGTAAAAAGTAAATATAAAAAAAGGTTGAAAATGGCATATGACGAAGTGAAAGTAAGAGAAACTGGTAATTTAGAGGAGGAGTGGAAGTTATTAAAAGAAAATTTTGTTGGGATTGCAAGTGATATGTGTGGCAAGAGGGTTGTTGGAGGTAGCATGAGGAAGGGCAGTGAAAGGAAGAATAAAGGAGTGAAGGAAAAAGTGGAAGAGAAAAAGAGGGCTTTTGAAGAATGGATGCTGAGTAATAGTGTAGAGAAGTATGAAAAATATAGAGAGAAAAATGTGGAAGTAAAGCGCTAGGTAAGTGAGGCAAAGAGGGCAGCTGACCTGAGGTGGGGTCAGGGATTGGGTCATTCATATGAGAGAATAAGAAGCTTTGAAAAGAAGTGAAGAGAGTAAGGAAGGCTGGCTCAAGGCTGGCTCAAGAATTGAAGAGATAGTGAAAGAAGGAAATGGAAGGTTGTTAAAAGGAGAGGAGGCAAGGAAAAGGGGGGGTGGAATATTTTGAAAGTTTACTGAATGTTGAGGATAATAGGGAGGCAGATATAATTGCTGTTGCAGGTGTTGAGGTGCCAGTGATGGGAGATAAGAATGAGAGAGAGATTACAAGAGAGGAAGTGAGGAGAGCACTAGATGAAACGAGAGTAGGAAAAGCATCTGGTATGGATGGTGTGAGAGCTGAGATGCTGAAGGAAGGGGGTGTGACTGTACTTGAATGGTTGGTGAGATTGTTTAATGTGGTTTATGTTGTCAATGGTACCAGTAGATTGGGTTTGTGCATGTACTGTACCACTATATAAGGGTAAGGGAGATGTGCATGAGTGTTGTAATTCAAGGGGTATTAGTTTGTTGAGTGTAGTTGGAAAAGTGTATGGTAGAGTACTGATTGATAGCATTAAGAATAAAACAGAGAATGCAATCTCAGAGGTACAGGGTGGTTTTAGAAGAGCCAGGGGTTGTATGAATCAGACTTTTACAGTTAGGTAGATATGCAAGAAATATTTAGCAAAAGGTAAGGAGGTGTATGTTGCGTTTATGGATCTGGAGAAATCGTATGATAGAGTAGATAGGGAAGCAATGTGGAATGTGATGAGGTTATATGGAGTTGGTGGAAGGTGGTTACAATTAGTGAAAAGTTTCTACAAAGGTAGTAAAGCATGTGTTAGGATAGGAAATGAAGTGAGCGATTGATTTCCGGTGAGAGTGGGGCTGAGACAGGGATGTGTGATGTCGCTTTGGTTATTTAACTTGTATGTTGATGGAGTGGTTGAGAGAGGTGAATGCTCGAGTACTTGGACGAGGATTGAAACTGGTAGACGAGAATGACCATGAATGGGAGGTAAATCAGTTGTTGTTTGCGGATGATACTGTACTGGTTGCAGACGTGGAAGAGAAGCTTGGCCGATTAGTGACAGAATTTGGAAGGGTTTGTGAGAGAAGGAAGTTGAAAGTTAATGTGGGTAAGAGTAAGATTATGAGAAGTACGAGAAGGGAAGGTGGTGCAAGGTTGAATGTCATGTTGAATGGAGAGTTACTTGAGGAGGTGGATCAGTTCAAGTACTTGGGGTCTGTTGTTGCAGCAAATGGTGAAGTGGAAGCAGATGTACGTCAGAGAGTGAATGAAGGGTGCAAAGTGTTGGGGGCAGTTAAGGGAATAGAGGGTTAGGCATGAATGTTTAGAGAGTTCTGTATGAGAAAGTGATTGTACCAACTGTGATATATGGATCGGAGTTGTGGGGAATGAAAGTGACGGAGAGACAGAAATTGAATGTGTTTGAGATGAAGTGTCTAAGGACTATGGCTGATGTATCTCGAGTAGATAGGGTTAGGAACGAAGTGGTGAGAGTGAGAACGGGTGTAAGAAATGAGTTAGCAGCTAGAGTGGATATGATAGAATGGAAAATGGCTGTCTGCTTAAAAAGGTGATGAATGCAAGAGTCAATGGGAGAAGTACAAGAGGAAGGCCAAGGTTTGGGTGGATGGATGGAGTGAAAAAAGCTCTGGGTGATAGGATGATAGATGTGAGAGAGGCAAGAGAGCGTGCAAGAAATAGGAATGAATGGCGAGCGATTGTGACTCAGTTCCGGTAGGTCCTGCTGCTTCCTCCAGTGACTTAGATGACCGCGGAGGTAGCAGCAGTAGGGGATTCAGCGTTATGAAGCTTCATCTATTGTGGATAACGGGGGAGGGGTGGGCTGTGGCACCCTATCAGTACCAGCCGATCTCGGTTGAGTCCCTTGTCAGGCTGGGAGGAACGTAGAGAGGAGAGGTCCCCTTTTTTGTTTCATTTGTTTGATGCCGGCTACCCCCCAAAATTGGGGGAAGGGCCTTGGTATATGAATGTATGATGTGTATATATATATATATATATATATATATATATATATATATATATATATATATACACACATATATATATATATATATATATATATATATATATATATATATATATATATATATTTATATATGCATATATATATTATATATAAATATATATATATATATATATATATATATATATATATATATATATATATATATATATATATTTGTATATATATATATATATATATATATATATATATATATATATATATATATATATGGTCAGTTTTTAGGGCATTGTCTTACTTGATAGGGCAATGTCACTGACCCTTTGCCTCTGCCACTTATGAGCGGCCTTTAAACCTTTAAACCTTTAAAGGAATTTCATGTAAAATTCCTCTTCAAGTAAATGTTGTACAAGAAAGC
>NC_090748.1:20473046-20477504 GCF_036898095.1 Palaemon carinicauda | reverse complement strand
ATCTCTTGACAAGTCCATAGGTCTGGAGGTGGATGAAGATGACATCACCGAACTCGTCGATGAGCATCATGAAGAGCTCACCACCGAGGAACTCAAGGAGCTGCAAGCCATGGAGCATGATGAGTTCCAAGCGCAGTTGAGTGAGTCGGAGGAGATCGAGGAGGTAGGCCAAATCTTAGGTACGGTGGAAATAAAACAGATGTTGGCATATCATCAACACGTTGTTGATTTCATCGACAAGAATCACCCACAGAAACTTCAGGTTTGCCGTGTTGTTGCGCAGTTCGATGATGTTTGCTTAACGCATTTTAGAAAAATCCTCAAAAGACGTACCAAGCAACTTTCACTCGATAGTTTCTTTAAAAAATCTCTACTAAAACGGCCTAGTGATTATGATGAAAAGAAAGAAAGTGAAGCAAAGAAAAGGAAGACTGAATTGAGTGAAAGTGATGAAAATTAAAAATAAGTAAAGAAAAAATTTAAAAAAAAATATAAAATTATAAAAATGAAAAAAAAAAAAAATAAGCTGAGTTAAAGTTCACGTAGTAGTGTAAGTTAGTGTAAGTTATCGTACACGTTATCGTACACGTTATCGTACACGTTATCGTACAAAGTCCACCGTCCCTACCTCCTCGCTGATCTTCCGACTTCTCCTGCCTAGCAGTCCCTACACCTGCGCTGGCCTGTCGCTAAGGTAAAGTGTTACATTAAAACCCCTTTTTTATTTATTATTTCATTATTTCATTCTTTTTTTATATCTATATGTATTTATTATATTGTATTAATGTTATGTGTAATTATGTGTAGCCATTTATTAAGGATTTATTATGGGTTTTTAGGCTGAGGAACGAATTAAAAAAATTACCATGTATTTTTATGGGAATATTTGCTCCAACATACGATCGTTTTAACATACGAAGCAGTATCTGGAACGAATTAAGATTGTATGTACAGGTATCACTGTTTATATATATATATATATATATATATATATATATATATATATATATATATATATTATATATATACATATATATATTATATATATACATATATCTTATATATATTATATATATAAACTATATATATATAATATATATAATATATATAATATATATATATATATATATATATATATATATATATATATATATATATATATATATATATATATATATATACAGTATATATATATATATATATATATATATATATATATATATATATATATATATATATTGTAGCAACCGTGTTTCACGCAATTGTACATAATTCCTTTTGTATATATTATGCTTGTATCTTCGCTCTTCCCTCGCACTAAAACGAACATGAAAATTCATGTCTGGTTTTTCCTCTGTAATATTGTCTGTCTTGTGAACTTGTTATGTCCTGTTGCCTTGAGGTTTTGTATATAAGGAGAGTGTTCTACAATAATATAACTCAGTCGTTCCCAACCTGCCTTTGAGTTCACACCCTTACTCCGCGCCGTCACATTGGTGACCCCGGAAGTCGACTCGCTCCCACTGCCTTCCACCCCCACCTCCCTCGCCCATCCATCGTTGGTACTATGACGGAGACGGACTCTACTACAGCAGTTGGCGCTGCGGCCGCCCCATTGAAACTTTCACCGTTCGCCAGCGGAGAAGCGTTTGCTTGGTTTCAACGCGCTGAAGTCCACTTTCGTATCAGGGGCGTGACTCGCTCAACCACCAAAGCGGATTATGTTCTCGCGGCGATACCCGAGGACACCTTCCCAGAAATATATGACTGGCTTTGTGAACAAGGAGACACCCCAATAGTGTATGACGCCCTCAAAACATACCTTCTGCAGCAGTACTCGCCGTCGCCAGACGCCCGTATAGCAAAGCTTTTTCAGCTCACGCAACAACCGTTGGGGGACCAAAGGGCTTCGCTTGCCCTCAGAGAAATGACCAGTATTGCTCGCCTTCAACCTGCCGCAGACGTCTCTCCTCGTGAGGTTAACCTACTCCGTGCCCTTTGGATACGCCGTTTACCTGAACCTGTACGCGCTGCCATACCCGATGTCGATAGTTTACCCATAAAGGACTTGATGACCAAAGCCGACGCCCTTATGGACAGCCACTTCAAGACCTCCATCAACGCCTCCACCCCTGACGACGAGGATGCCTATTCAACGTTAACCGAAGCTGATATGAATGCCGTAGGACATACACGCCTACCCCGTGACGTGCCGAAGCGGCGACAAAGCCGCCCACCACCCACCAATCGCTCGCGCCCCAACGAACGACTTCTACAGCCACTTACTACCTCCCATCCGCCGCAGTTTTTGCTACTACCACTTCAGATTTGGGGCAACCGCGAAGAAATGTGCCAAAGATTGTCAGTGGCCGAAAAACGTGTAAGTAGGCCATCGCTTGTGGTGGTGGCCTCCCATGTTTCTAATCTTTTCTTTTTACAGGATGCAGGAACGGGCGTGCGATTTTTGGTAGACACGGGTGCTTGTCGTTCTCTTTTGCCAAGGAAACTCTTCAAGACACAACGTAGTCTGTCTACATCTGCCGACGTCCGCTTGGTAGCTGCCAACGGATATGCGATACCCACCTACGGTTACGAGAACCTCACATTATCGTTCGGGTACGGTAAATTCAATTGGAAGTTTCTCGTTGCTGACGTCACAATGCCAATCCTCGGTGCGGATTTCCTCTCTCATTTCCACCTTCTGGTCGATGTCGCCCACCGACGATTGGTCAACGCAGACTCATACTTGTCGACACCTCTTCAACCCGCCCCCTCTAACCTCGCTCTCCACATCAGCGCACCCACGGATGCCTACGCCCACCTCCTCACGTCGTACCCGGAAGTTTTCCGTCCAGAAATTCGACAAACGCCCACGGTTTCTGCCAGGCACGGTATTTATCACCATATCAAGACGACGGGACCCCCAGTTTTCGCAAAATTCAGATGTCTGGCACCGAAACGATTGGCAGCCGCCAAACAGATGTTCGCCGAAATGGAGAAAATGGGCCTTTGCCAAAAGGCCTCCAGCCCATGGTCGTCACCCTTACTCATCGTTCTGAAGAAAGACGGCTCCCTCCGTCCGTGCGGGGATTACAGGCGCCTGAACATGTAAACAGAACCGGATCACTACCCCCTCCCAAACATTGCCGATGTAACCTCCTACCTGCACAAAGCGAAGGTTTTCTCTACGCTCGACCTCCTGAAGGGGTATTATCAGGTGCCTATGAACCCAGAATACATCCCCAAGACCGCCATCACCACTCCGTTTGGCACATACACCTTCAATTACTCCTGTTTGGGCCTTCGTAATGCTGGGGCAACGTTTCAACGTCTCATGGATGGCATCTTAGGGGACCTCCCTTTCTGTGTATGTTATGTGGACGACATACTTGTGTTCTCCTCCTCAAAAGAGGAACACCTCCGTCACCTGCGCATCGTGCTCGACCGCCTGCAACAAAACGGCCTTGTAGTCCGGTATGACAAGTGTACCTTTGGCGCCAACGAAGTGTCGTTCTTAGGGCACCGTATCACTCCTGAAGGAGTCCATCCCCTCCCTGAGAAGGTAGCAGCCGTTCAGAATTTCCCCGCGCCCTCGACCATCAAAGCTCTGCAGGAATTCTTGGGCATGATCAACTATTATCACCGTTTTCTGCCAGCCATTGCCGCCACTCTTGCTCCCCTCTACGCCTCCCTCAAGGGCAAGCCAAAGGACCTGAAGTGGGGTCCCCTTCAAGAAGCAGCCTTCTGTAATGCAAAGAAGGCCCTTACAACTGCTGCGGCTCTCACTTTTCCTATCCCACACGCTCCTCTCCTTCTCTCCACCGATGCCAGCGACGTCGCTATTGGTGCAGTACTCGAGCAAGTGGTCAAAGGCTCGCCCTGCCCATTGGCCTTCTTCAGCAGAAAACTGTCCAAGGCAGATTCGGGTTATTCTACCTTCGATCGAGAATTGTTGGCGGTGCACTTGGCTGTCCGTCACTTTCGCCATTTCTTAGAAGGTACGCCCTTCGTCATTCGCACAGACCACATGCCTCTGGTGCACGCCTTCACTCGACAGTCTGACGCCTGGTCCGCCCGTCAACGTCGACATCTCTCCGCCGTGGCTGAATACAATTGCACCCTCCAATACGTCCCTGGGAAAATGAATCCCGTTGCCGATGCCCTGTCAAGAAACACGTTGGCTGCCGTTCAACTGGGATTGGATTACAACGCCCTGGCTGAAGCCCAACGACAGGATCCAGAGTATCAAGCTTGTAGGACATCCTGCACGTCCCTCCGTTGGGAAGATTTTCCCCTCGAAGACTCCAACACCACCCTCCTCTGTGACGTCAGTACTGGTAGACCACGACCTTGGATTCCTGCTCCCATGCGCCGACAGGTGTTTGATTTCATCCACGGCCTTTCACATCCCTCGTGCACAGCTGCTGAAGCCAAAGTTCATTTGGCACGGCATTTCTA
>NC_090748.1:20448046-20463046 GCF_036898095.1 Palaemon carinicauda | reverse complement strand
ATCTACTGTTTTGTCTCTTACTGTTTCTAAATCCACTCTTGCTTGTTAGCTGATAGCATCTCCATTTCATGTCCTATCAAAGGCTGTCACTTGGCATTTAGTATGATCTTCTGGTTGAAGGGCATACACCTCTCTGTGTTTAGGGAGTTATCTATGCTGATTAGGAGCTTAGAGCATTCTTGCACACCTGGTATCTCAGGTCGCGGAGTGGGATGTGAACCCGTTCAAGACCTTGAGATGGTCATCATATGAAGAATTGGACTCTTAAGACACTGTTTCTGTTAGGTCTAGCATCCGCGAAGAGAGTTGGCGAGTTGCACGGTCTTTAGGATTTAGTCACCTACGTTGAGGGGTGAAAGGAGGTCTCCAGTTTTGTACCAGACTTCATTTCCAAAACCCAGAATTCGGTGGTATGTGATGCTAGGTTTGAATCCCACTCCATCTTTTTGGGAGGCATTGGGTGATTATTTAGAGGAGATGCTTTTGTGGCCTATGTGGGTTCTGGTGCTTTCTGAAAGGACCCAACACCTCAAAGCCTGAGTGTCAGAGACTTTGTGTTACACTGTCAGGTCTAAGAAAGAGGTTTCAAGGAACACTTTCTTTTTCTGGCTTTGGAGACAATCTATAGAGCCTATGCCTCAACTGATTATTTTATTATATTTATTATTACTAGCTGAGCTGCAATCCTAGTTGAAAAAGCAAGATGCTATAAGCCCAAGGGCTCCAACAGGGAAAAATAGCCCAGTGAGGAAAGGAAATAAAGAAATAAATGAACGATATAAGAAGTAATGAAAATTAAAATAAAGCATTTTAAAAACATTAACATTAAAACAGATATTTGATTTATAAACTGTAAACGGACTTATATGAGCCTGTTCAACATAAAAACATTTGCTTTGAGTTTGAACTTTTGAATTTCTACTGATTCAACTACCCGATTAGGAAGATCATTCCACAACTTGGTCACAACTGGAATAATACGTCTAGAGTACTGTGTAGTATTGAGCTTCATGATGGAGAAGGCCTGACTATTAGAATTAACTGCATACCTAGTACAGATGCTCCCCTACTTACGAACATTCGAGTTACGAACAACGGTACATACGAACACAAATTGAAGGAAGTCCAAACATGTTCGTAGACATCCGTAGATTTCATTTCAAGTTAAATTCTCTCTCTCTCTCTCTCTCTCTCTCTCTCTCTCTCTCTCTCTCTCTCTCTCTCTCTCTCTCTCTCTCCGTATTTTGATTTTTAATGCAGTTAAATCTTCATATTTCTTTGAAAATTATTAAAAAAAATTTTATATCCTTATTCGATGTTTCAATTAAGGGAATAGTAACGGATCGGAAGAAAACCACTTGATTTGCCTCTCGCCTTCCGTTAGAAGAAATATAACGTCATCAGACTTTTGGCATTTTTTTTTTATTTATTAACATATTAGAAATATCTTCAAGATGAATATTACATCAGCGCCAATATGTTACAGAAAATCAGTTTCCCTACAGTTCTTATTATTAGGTATCATGCGAAATCGTTGTAGCTCTTTCTGTGTGTGTGTGCTCTCTCTGTCAATCGCATATGGGTAGTTAATTCTAAAGCTTCATACAGTATTAAATTTTTCGTTCAATATTAAGCCTTCATATTTCATTAGACATTATTGTGTTTAATTATGGTTTATTAAAGCACGTTCATATTTTTTTTTTAATTTCTTGAGCATTTCAATAATCAACAATTACTTTTGATTTACTTTTGGTTGGGAGATCAGCTGATCTCAAGGTGACGCTGCAGTATTACGATTATGCGCACATATAGTACGAATAACACTGATTTATATAATTTTCATGATATTCCAAATATCTTCATAGTGAATATTACAACAGCGCTAATATATTATAGGGTATCACATTTTCCATACAGTTCGTTGATAGACCTTATTATTAGTTATAAACGGAATACGCAACCCCCCCCCCTCTCTCTCTCTCTCTCTCTCTCTCTCTCTCTCTCTCTCTCTCTCTCTCTCTCTCTCTCTCTCTCTCTCTCTCTCTCTCTCTCTCCGTATTTTGATTTTTAATGCAGTTAAGTCTTCATATTTCTTTGAAAAATATTAAAAAATTCTTTATATCCTTATTCGATGTTTCGATTATGGGAATAGTAACGGATCGGAAGAAAATCACTTGCTTTGCCTCTCGCCTTCCGCCAGAAGAAATATAACATCAGACTTTTTTTTTCTTAACTTTACGGTAAGTTGTACAAATCTCATAACTAATGATACAGACCACTAAAACACTTGATATCGTTACTCGGTGTTTCGATTATAGGAATGCTGTAATAAGATTACTCGGCAACATAATGAAAGAAAATCATTCGGTTTGTCAGCGCTCTTCCGCCAAATACATGACGTCACAAGATACGTGACGTATACTCTACAAAGAATGATTCCGTCGGTCAAAATTAAAATAAAACAATTCAGTAAACTAACCTTCTGCATTTTATTTAACAATAGCAAAACAACCATGAAGCAGTTAAATGCACAGTACTGTTACATACAGTAAATACAGTATGGTACAAGTCAGCTGATTTGATAAGCGTGAAAAGGTAAACGTTACAGTACAGTACATAATGCAAATGGCCGCTTGTTTACGTAAGTTTCTAGCAAAAAAAATTGGGTAATGGAACAATAAAATATCTTTCAGTACATTTATTTAAAAAGGAATTAATGTACAGTACTGTACTAAATGAACAGTACACTATATTTACTACAATTTTACTTAAAAGTCAGCTGATTCAGAAATGCAGTGCATATGTATGGCCGATTTTTTGTGCAAGTTTCCATTATGTAGTGTGCAGTACAGGATAATAAAACAACATACTGTACTGAACTTTACAGTATTATACAGACTACTGTAATATGATAAAGTAAAATATTTGTAACAACCTATTTTATATGAAATGGGGCTATTTGTTGACTTCTACTGCTGAAAATCGTAGACATCTGAGTTAGGTTACGCTTACTCCAGACCAAAATTTAGCACTAACGACTTACGAACAATACGACTTACGAACAGACTCTCGGTCCCTATTGTGTTCGTAAGTTGGGGACTGTCTGTATTACAAACAGGATGGAACTGTCCGGGAAGATCTGAATGTAAAGGATGGTCAGATTTATAGAAAATCTTATGATACATACGTAATGAACTAATAGAATGACAGTGCCAGA
The DNA here is from genome assembly GCF_036898095.1 of Palaemon carinicauda. NCBI lineage: Eukaryota > Metazoa > Arthropoda > Malacostraca > Decapoda > Palaemonidae > Palaemon > Palaemon carinicauda. Next base: position 20,459,829 of record NC_090748.1, on the reverse strand, counting down.
GATTAGTATCTACATCAGGAATAATAAATTTAATAGACCAGACGGTAAGTTCCTCTCCAACAAATTAAGATGAGAATCAGCACCTGAAGACCAGTACTCAAAACAAGGTAAAATGAAAGAATTAAAACACTTCTTCAGAGTAGATTGATCACCAAAAATCTCAAAAGACTTTCTCAATAAGCCAATTTTTTGTGCAGTTGAAGAAGACAAGTGAGTTAAGGCAGCAATCTGTTAGTGAGCCAAGTGTTGAAGGCCAGAGTCTGGAAAAACCAATCCACCTTCATGGCCTTTTACCTGAGGAAGTATACCTATAAGTTCTTTGACACCTATGTGCTTGGACCTGTAGTGGCTGCTCAGATGGTAGTATAACAAGCTCAGCTCTCACAGAGGACAAGGATGCATATTGTGTATGGTATTGTGTAAATGTAAGTCTAGAATGAATGATAAAGTAATATGACTGGCTTATCTCTTTCAGTCATCTGTTCCCCTCTTTTTGGGGACCAAGTGGTTGAAACATTATGTGCTGGATCCGAGTTGATGCTGGTAAGTTACACTTCAGAGCTGAATTTTTTAGGTCTAAAGAAGTATCTCTCCCTTCCCCCTTTAATGAGTGGGGTGGATGGTGGATCTTATACCAACCCATTGATGCTCATACAAGGTACTGTATGTTTCCAACTTTATATCCCCTTCAAAGGTTATCTCTAGTTTGATCGGGTACTTACTTGCATGTACAACCCAAGTCCTATCAGACTTTCATCATTATGAAAGTCAAGTAGGGGGCTGCTGAGGTCATCACTTTGTTTCTGCTCAAATCAAGTTGATCACTTCCAAGGAAGAAACTGAACCATCCAGTTTAGGTTTCAAGGGGACCTCCAACTCATCAAGCAGTGAGTCTCCCTAATTAAAGTATGAGGGTCTGTATGCTGCATAGGAATAATTCACAAATTTTTAAAGTAATATGTATTTTTCATAGTCATACAAACCTGAGTTCTTTAATCCAGATTCCCTCCTCAACCACTACTCTGAATATTGGACCAAAAGATCAAAAGTGAAGACTCTCTGGCTAGAAAAAGGGGGTGGGGCTACTCACCCTAAGCACTCACCAGCTGGATAACCACTTGTTATCCAACTTTAAGAACCGAGTCCAGTTCGTGCTGAATCAGACTCATTAATTAAAGGGTTCATGTTTGTATGTCTAAGAAAAATAGAGATTACTTTTGAATTTTTTTTTATAATATATGCTTATTGTAACTTGAAGGAGTGAATTCTTTTATCGTTCAGAGGTGGAATGTATGTCATTATTGGGAAGGCAACATCTCCTAATTTCATGAAAATCTTTCCATGGGAATAATATCAAGTGCAGGCTAATGGAGGTGTAACTTTGTCTTTGTTTGCTTTAACTTAGATAAATATCATGTTATGTATAAATCATGTTTTATGTTAGATTGTCTCAGGTAGGCCCTCCATGATTGTTTTGAGGAATGTGGTAGCTGAGTCTACCTCCCCCTCAGTACCCCTGATTAGGTTTGTGATCTTGTGGCACTGGGTGTGAAGGGTTTGGTAGTGGCCCTGGTGTCAGGGAATTCTGGTGTTAGTAAGTCTGGTATGGTTGTCCTTGTCCCACCTAGGAAGGTTTCTGGGTCCGGTGCTGAGGACTCCAGACTGGTGAAAGGAAAGAAGGCCAAGTCTAAAATTAAGGCAAAAGGTATGTTTTTATTCTCAGTGTAACTCTGATCTCTGACCCAGTACCATTGCCCCCCACTGTATCCCCTGTGTCTGTAGCCCCAACCCTTAAGCCCGTGGGGTCCAGGGTCTGTGTCTCAGCCCCCAGTGTCAGTGTCTTTAGCCCCTTGTGTTGACGGGTCGTGGGGCCAGGTGAGTGTGCCTTCCCCTTCCTATGTGACAGTGTACTCAAGTGTTTTGGCTCCTATGCAAGTAACCTGTGTGGTTTCTCCCTCCAGGTGAGTGTCTTCGGTGTTCGCTCAGACTTCAACCTCTGCTTGCAGAGCCTGGATCCTCTTCTTGGAGAGCCAGGAGTTGGATCCAGGAAGAAGTGTGTTTGTTATTCTTCTTCATCTTCCTCCTTGTTGCCCTCTTTCTTGTCCTCTGACTCTGATAACAGTTTTTCTTCTCCCCTGAAGAAGAGGTCAAAAATGTCTAGGAAGACCAGCCATAGTCAGAGGAGCATGGCTCCCCGTTACACCATTTTTCTTTCAAAAGGGGTGGACAGTACCTGTGTGGTTCCTGGCCCTGACCCACCCAGCCCCCTGGACAGGAGCAAGGGGATGAGACTGGGTCGTGGTACCCCTGCACCATGTTTCATGGCCTAGGTCCTGTCTTCTCCAACCACCCTGATTACAACAGTAGCCAGGGCCAGTTGGGATAGAGGTTTACTGTCCGGTATATAGTCTGTCCTAGAGTTGATGGAGGAGTTCCCTGCTTCCCTGGTCATTAGACATCAGCTCCTCCCTCCTTCGTTGAGTGGATTGCGAAGGAGAGGATGATACCATTCGACATCTTATAGAAGTGCATGCGTGCTTTAGTGGGTGAAGAATGTATGCCGATTGGCCTTGTTTCCCATGGCTCCGGGCATGAGCTTGTGGTTGACCCTCTTCCCTGACCTGTCGAGCCAGAGGCACAGTGTATCTTGCTGAGTTCTAGTGTGTCATGTACCAGGAGATCTTCTACCGTTCCTGTGGGCCTATCCAGACCTTTGTCGGCCCCCAACTACGAGTCTGCTTCTGTCTTACTTGTGGGGGAGTGGGTTTTCTGGAGCGTGTTACCTCACCTTTGCCATTGCCGACAGATTTGGTTGCTTAGGGGCTGGAAGTCTCCAGGTTTGACTCCATGAGTCAGAGAGTTTGTTTTTGGAGGTCCTTGCTTTCATCCATGGATGCAACGGCCTGGGAGAGGTGACTATGGTTCCGCCATTGGAGAGGATTTCGGTAATTGATCGGCATTTTGATGCTCTCACTATTGTTACCTTGGTTGGACCTTGTGGACTTTGCCCTTGATTGGGTGGACGATCAGATCTGTGGATATGAAAATCCTCTTTGTTCTGGCAGGTCGAACAAAAACTTGCTTCCCGCCCTTTAGGCAACGGAGGTTTAGTACGCCAAAGAAGGCCATGTCTGCACCCCTGCAGGTTGATCCATTAGTTTTCTCTCTGACGTGGGGGCTCCTGCTGGAGAGACTCGAGGCAGAAGGCACATCCTTCTCGGCCTCTGAGTCGGCAGCAATGGATGCTTCAGTCTTTGCCTTTCTTCATGCTGTGTCTTGACTCGACCAGTGGTCAGGCGCAGTGATGTACTTTGCAAATTCGAAGGGGTTAAGAACCCCACAGGTTTGGAGGAGTACTGTACAAGAACCTTGTGCAGTTTGAAGGGAAGGCAGTCACCTTCCTAGCTAACCAGACGGTAAACCTGTGGGCTAATTAGGTGTTGAAGAGGCTAGATGCAGTGGATTTTTGCTTCTCGAAGCAGGTTGGGCTGGAGGTAACGTTGGTATTACGAAACTTGTCGGTGCGGGGTGCCACGTCTGCTTCATGAGTCGTGTGTAGGCAGTGGTGGAGTCATGAGTGACTACTTTGCAGGACTCCTTGATCCATCAGGCTGCTACCTACAAGGGTCCCAACTCTTTGAAGGGAACAGCATCCAAACCTTCGGGTGTGACCAGTCCTGCAAATTTGGGATCAAGGAAAGTCCCAGTGCCAGTTCAGAGACCCCGTTCCGGTGCGTCCGCGATCCATTCTTGAAAAGCACCCGTACAAGCGCAGTCTTTTTGACTACCACAGTCAGGTTCTTCTAGAAAGGGTGGTCATGGGAATAGGGGAGGGAGAAGTAAACACTGTGATTGACATTCCCCCTCTCCTGGTGTCAAGAGTAGGGGGTTGTCTGTCTCACAACTTTGCAATGTGGTAGAGATATGGTGCTGAATCTTGGGTAGTAAGTTTACTTCAGGATGGTTGCTTACTTCCTTTTCTGTACCACTGGGCCCCCCTCCCATTTACTGTTCTGAACGAGTTCCCGTCGGATCTCCCAACATTTGCAAAAGCCCTGGCCTTGCAGGAAAAGGTGGAAGCGATGTTGGAGAAGAATACACCCGAAGTTGTTTGAGATGGATTTCCTACAATTGCCTTTTTCTGGTAAAGACTGTCATCGATCTCTCTCCGCTGAACAACTTTCTGCGTCAAAAAAAGTTCAGGATGGAAACAAAAGGGTGTGTGCTGTCTTCCATCAGGGAGGGAGACTCAATGCTTTCGATAGATCTGAATGACACATACTTTTAAGTTCCTGTTTATCAGACATCTCGAAAGTGCCTCCACTTTGGACTGTGTAGGGCTCCCCAGGTGTTCACTTGAGTGTTCACCACAGTAGCTGCTTGGACCAACTCACGAGGGTGATGTATCTCGATGATCGATTGATCCTGCCGCCTTCAGAGAGGCAGTTGCTTTAAGATCGGAATCATCTTCTTGCATTTTGCCACAATTTATGGATTGTGGTAAACTGGGAGAAGTTGAACCTCACTCCCAAGTAGAGGTTAAAACACGTGGTCATGCTGATAGATTTGACAGCAGCGAGAGTCTTTCCCATAGACAGTCCTTCAGCAAGCTCAGGGAGGTTGCATGATTTTTATCAGACATATATCTTAGTTGATAAAGCTTTTTCCTCACAGGCGACACCACTAGAGATTCCTTCATTGGTGCCGGAAGGATCACTGGGTAGCCAACAGGGATCTTCAGTTCCTGTGCTGGTGTCACAAGAGGTCTGGTGGGATCTGGCTTGGTGGCTTGATGAGAACAACCTCACCAAAGGAGTCCCACTTGACTGCTCACCCTCGTATCTGCATCTGTTCTCGGATGCATCACCTGGGCAACCTGGTTGTGGTGGGAGTTTGGTCCGAGGAAGAAAAGTATCTGCATATCAAAGTCCTTGACATGTGAGAGGCCTTCCTAAACTGGCAGGCATTCCAAGAACATTTAAGGATTCACTCGGTAGTGCTGATGAGCGACAGCACGACCGTAGTGGCTTATGTCAATAAGCAGGAAGGCATTTTGTTGTGCTTTTTATGCGAGATGATGAAGCAGATGCACTCTGGGGCAGCATTTCACTCCGTAGAGTTTTAGTGAGGTATATCACAGGCATGAGGAATGTACTAGCAGACACAATCGGCCATCAGGACCAGGTTGTAGGAGCAGAAGAGTCCTTATATCCTTTTATGGCCTCTCTGATCGTCCAGCACTTTTTTGAAGTAGAGGGCCTTGAGAGTCTCAATGATGGGCTGGGCAATGGTGGTAGGGAGATTATCCACCCTGGCAGGTTCAATCATACTGCTAAGGCCAGTTCTAAGAGACCAGGCAAAGACGACCTCAATAAGCCTTCTTTATTTCAGTTTTTTTTTTTCTTAACGGCCACTGTTCGAAAATTGACCGGTTTTGTATATGCTTTAAATTTAGGTGCCATCACCCTGTGGCAGATCCAGTTGGGTGCACACTTAGTCTGTTAAGAGTAGGGGTCTAATTATCCAGTTTTAAGTCTCATATTTGCAGTTAATGTGTGATGCCAGGCATTTGAGTTGTTGTTGTTGGGGGGGGGGGGGGTTGGGGGGGCTAACTACTTCCACTGACCAGTGTAGGCCCACCTTAAGAGAGGCAGCACCTCTCTAATATAGGATTGGTCCTCGCTGAAACCTCTTCTCATGTTGAGCTACATGGGATAGGAGGACTGACATCCTCTGATAAGAGGTGGAGAACCAGCTTGCTGCTGCTTTGCAAATCAACCCCTCTGATGATGACCTGGAAACTGTAAGGGACCATTCTACTGATGTTAAAAAATCAAGTAATATGGGCAACATAAGGAAACTGCGAATCATTCATGTTACCCAAATCCCAATAGAGACTGATTATGATGAGCTATATGTAGCTTTCAAGAGTTATGAAATGATATTGGCGATAAAAATGAAACTTTAAGGTGACAAATACGATTCATGGGTATTTTATAATAGATATGATGAAGAATTTAATGCCATAAGGAACATTATGCATGTTGAAATTAATCATTTGAATATTATTGGTGCTTTGTGGGATAAGGTACCAACATACTTGGACGTATACAGACCTGCCGACTGGTGTGGAAAAGATATGGATGTAGGCAAACTTTCCCAAAGAAAGCCAAACCACCAGTGTGACTTGTTGGGGAGCTTAAAGGGAGTACAGGGAATTATTTTAAAATTTGTAAATTTATACAGAAAAAAGTAGGAACCATTGCCCTAGGTGATATATCCTGCTTTGAAAGAAATGATTTCCTCATCCATGTCAAATCATCCACACAGTCTGTCATATTATCTAACCTAAAGATAAGAAGTGACAATATTAAATTAGATGTCAAACCCCTCCTAAATTTTAGTTATGGGAGGGGATTAGTTTTCAATGAAGACCTGTATGAATCTACAAAAGAAGAGATACTGGCCCTGTGTCCATTAACAGGATGGAAGGTTCAGAAAGTTCCTGGAACATCGATGATTATCCTTGCTTTCTAGGAGGCTGATGTACCTTTCCTTATTCTTATTGAGAATGAACGGATTAAAGTTCGTCCTTTCAAACAGAAGTCACTGCAGTGTTTCAACTGTTTTAAATTTGGACACCCTTCTAAAGTTTGTAAAAATGAAAAAATGTGTAGCATTTTGCTCCAAACCTTACCATAAAGAGTGTATAATTAGGGTTAGGATTTTGAACTCCAACTAAAATCATAAATCCACCGATAGGAGCTGCATGCTATATAAGTTGGAAGAAGATGCCCTCAACAAATCTGGTGTGGAACACATAAGTATAGGACATGCCAAAAGACTACTGAATAAACAAAACTGCCATGCAAAGGCATTGAAATCTAGAGGAAATTTACCACAGGAGACATCAAACCCACCTAGTACTGCCAGTAGTTCTAAGAACAAAATACAACATCTAATAATAATTACTACATGACAAGGTAAGCATATTGCCTTCTGAGGCTTTGCCACGGTGTATTAACACTGGGGCATAGCCCATCTCTGTACAACCTTCATCCCCCATTACCAACAATAGTACTAACTTATCTCAGGCCATGTCCTTACCTGATTTGATGTAGGTTCCACTTGAAACCAGGTTACCAGATGCACCTGTAGTCGGGAAGGTGCAAAAACCTGGTAGCTCACCACCTATTGATCGAAAAAGAGAAAGACCTCTATCTCTCTCGCTCCCTTCCATAGGAAACATTAAAGTTATGACGTAAAATAAATATGGTATTTTGTGTGATGTTTCTGATCAACTGGAAGACAATTTAAATAAATCAAAAATTCAAGTTGAGGTCCACCATCCCCCTCAAAAAGACAAAAATAAAAACACAAATGTAAAACCCTCTTCAATAAAACCACCGGGAAATAGTGTTAGATCAAAAATTACTAGTGGCAAGACTTCATCCAAGGGGTCTTCCAAAAATAAACCATAGTTTTTCCTCCATTTTGCAATGGGTTTAAAGGCCAAATATGAAGAACTTAAGCTCCGCATTCATGCACACTCCCCAATAATTATATGTTTAAAGGAGAGGAAACTTGATGATAATACTCCTCCTCATGAATTTATTAGTTACAGGACACCATATGATCATCGAGCAGGGGGCTATGGCGGAAGTCTCATATATATTCGGTAACAGGTTCCCCAAATATCTTTGTCTATTCGTACACCTCTGCAGGCAGTGGTTGTACAGATTGATATAGGGAGAAAATATACAACTTGCCTCCAAATGATAACATTTTGTATGGTGATTTAGTAGAGGTGAATCAACAATACTCTCAACCTTTTCTTTTACTAGGAAATTTGAATGGTCTGATTGTGTTTTTTTTAGTTCTTTTTAGTTTGTTTATTGCTTTGGGTTGTTCTGCTAATTCAATTTCATCTCTCATGGATTTTACCTTTATTGGCATCTTGTCTTAAGTTATTTTTATATACCCCAAAGAAGAAAAAGAGAACATAGAGATTCCATTAGAAGAGGAGATGAAAATAGTGCTGTTTTTAAACATACGACACGGGAAAATCATCCAGTAGATTTTAAAAATATGGACAAATTAATATCAATGCCTGGTACACATAGGCGGAAACTGATTGAAGCTGTTTTAATTCAAAATTCTAACAATTTTGATATATATCAAAGTAATTTTAAATTGGATAATTTTTTAAATAATATTGTAAAAACAATGTAACTATTATTAAGGAATAGTTAAAAGATTTAAACAAACCACCGTGAAATGCTGTTAATGATCGCAAAGACTGTAACAGGCTTTCTAACTCTACGAACCTTTCTGTACCTCTTTTTCAAAAATTTGTAACCATTTGTATTCTGAAGAGGAAGGGAGATGGTCCCTTCGAAAACTAAATAAATTTCATTTTTCATACATTGTGGGTTATTTATATATATATATATATATATATATATATATATATATATATATATATATATATATATATATATATATATATATATATATATATATGAGGTGACTAAAAGGGACAGGACTAGGGGGCTGGGAACCCCCTCTCCTGTATCATAATCCTGTGACACATTAAAGAGGTGGAGCTTGGGGAAGAGTGACTGCTCCCGGCACTCTAGTTTTTGGGGTGTTTGAATGTGCGTAGATGTAGTACGATAGAGAGTAAAAGATGTGAGATTGGAAGTATGCTTAGGAATAGAAGGATGGATATATTCGCTTTGTGTGAGACAAAGATAAAAAGGATAGGTGAAGTGATGTTTGGTGAAATGTCTGGTAGAGTGTCTGGGATTGAAAGGGGAAGAGCAAGAGAAGGGGTGGCTTTATTGCTTTGTGAATGGATGACAGGTAAAGTAGTGGAATGGAAGGAGATATCATCTAGGTCAGGGGTGCACAACCTTTTGAGCTACTCGGGCCACATCATCAAACATATATCTAGTCGAGGGCCACTAGACTAGATTTTACATGAAATGATAAATAGTTTGTAGAATGTTTAAAGATAAAAAAAAACACAGTTGCTCACCTGTTTTTTTTTAATGAGATTTTTGACACTGAGATTCATGTACAAGTTTTTTATGTTAGGATGGAAATTTGTGGTTGCCAGTCTTAAAACAGAGTGCAGATTTTGATCACTTAGCCTGCTACGAATATTTGACTTGGTCTGGTTGAGCAGACTAAATGTTTGATCACATATGTAGGTAGAGCCAAATAAGCTTGCATAAATAGCAGCTTTGTTTCTCAAATAAGGAAACTGATCTTTGGCCAAGCAATTATAAAAGTTGAGCAAGTCCCCTTCATTATACTTGGTACGAAGGCTGTCATTATTCTGAAGATCAATCAGTTCGAGTTGTGCTTCGAATTCTACTTCATCAGGAGATACAGAAAAGGGGTTGCTGAACAACTTCAAATCATTGACTTCTTTCTTTAGGTCCTCAAATCGGCTCTCAAAGGCCTCCAAAAGTTTTCCTAATTTTGCTGCATAATATTCATGTCTATTGCATACTTTGTGTTTCTCACACATAAGTTTGTAATTTGGGAAGTGACCTAACTCTCCTTTAACTATCTGTAACTGAAACAATTTTATTTTTTGTTCGAAAGCTGTCACATAATTGGCTAGCTGAGAAATAAGTTGGTTATTCCCCTGAAGTTTATGATTCAAGTTATTTAAATGACTTGTGAGATCTACAAGAAATGACAAATCACAAAGCCAGTCAGCATTTGTAAGTTCTGGTACCATCTTATTCTTTTCATTAAGAAATATCTCAATTTCATCCAGAAGACTGATAAATCTTTTCAGCGTATTTCCCCTGCTTAACCACCTTACTTGAGTGAAAAACACTAAATCCCCATATTCTGCTTCAATTTCATCAAGAAATTGCTTGAATTGCCGGTGATGCAAAGCTGAGCGTGACTTGATAAAATTGACTGTAGAAACTACAACTTTCATTACATGATCAAAGTCCAGTTCTTTTCCACACAAATTTTGTTGATGTATTATGCAATGAAATTGTTTCAGTTCATTTTTTCGCTCTCCAAGGTGTTTAATCAATAGCTGCACCAATCCATTCTGCTTGCCTATCATTGCAGGAGCCCCATCAGTTGATATTCCTACTAACTTGTCCAAATCTAACTCAATTACTGAAATTTGTTCTAAAAGTTCATTAAGTAAATCACTACCAGTTGTCTGCCGTTTCAGTGAACTGAGCCCTACGAGTTCCTCATGAATAGAAAAGTCCTCTGTCACACCACGTACAAATACAAGTAGCTGAGCCGTAGATGTAACATCAGTAGATTCATCAGTGGCTAGGGAGAAGTACACATATTGTTTACTTTTCTCCTTCAACTGGTCTACTATATCACCCGACAAATCAACAATACGACGTTGCACTGTCATACGATTCAAACTGATATTCTCAAACTTTTTCAAAACACAAAGAATAATATATATATATATATATATATATATATATATATATATATATATATATATATATATATGTATGTCTATGTATGTACATATATATATAAATATATAAATATATATATATATATATATATATATATATATATATATATATATATATATATATATATATATATATATATATATATGTGTGTGTGTTTATATATGCACAGACACATATACATACATATGTATGTGTGTGTGTGTGTTATATAGTACATTTTTACTATTTGTAATTATATCATAAGACGTAGTAATATGTTTATATTTATTATTTTCTTTTACTGTACAGAGAGTGATATATTGTGTTTTCAATGATAACTTCGAGGGCCGCCATGTGCTTCACTGGGGGCCGCATGCGGCCCGCGGGCCGCCGGTTGTGCACCATTGATCTAGGTTAATGTGGCTAAGGGTTAGGTTGGGTAGGGAATGTTGGGCTTTTGTCAGTGCGTATGGGCCAGGTTGTGAGAAAAGTGAAGAAGAGTTCTGGAATGAATCAACTAGGTGTGTAGAAGGAATTATGTAGTTGTCATGGGTGACTTAAATGCTATAGTGGGCGCTGGAGAGGTAGGTGCCAGTGGGAAGTAAGGCGTACCAGGTGAAAATGAGAGTGGTGAGAGACTGGTCGATATGTGTGTTGAGCAAGAGATGGTGATAAGTTCTAGCTTTTTCAAAAAGAACGATAAAAACAAGTATACATGGGTAAGAGTGGCAAATGGAAAAGTGGTAGAAAGGGCGGTAATGGATTATGTGTTGATAACTAAAAGAATGTTTGGAAGGTTGAAAGACGTGCATGTGTTTAGGTGTATGGCTAACGGTATGTCTTATCTCTTTTTGGTGGAAGGAAAATTAGTTGTAGCAAAAGAGTGGGGGAATAGTGTAGGTGGATGTAAAAGGGAGCTAGTGAGGGTTGAAGAGCTAATAAAACTGGGGGTGAAAAGTAAATATCAAGAAAGGTTGAAAATGGCATATGACAAAGTGAAAGTTAGAGAAACTGGTAATTTAGAGGAGGAGTGGAAGTAAGTAAAAGAAAATTTTGTTATGATTGTAAGTGAAGTGTGTGGCAAGAAGGTTGTTGGAGGCAGCATGAGGAAGGGCAGTGAATGTTGGAATGAAGGAGTGAAGGTAAAAGTGGAAGAGAAAAATAGGGCTTTTGAAGAATGGCTGCAGAGTAACAGTGTAGAGAAGTATGAAAGATATAGAGAGAAAAATGTGAAAGTAAAGTACAAGGTAAGTGAGGCAAAGAGGGCAGCAGACCTGAGGTGGGGTCAGGGATTGGGCCATTCATTTAAAGAGAATAAGA